>NC_027750.1:16524031-16550829 GCF_000695525.1 Brassica oleracea var. oleracea | reverse complement strand
ATAAAAATTCGTTAGACAATGTTACAACAAGACATTGCTTAATGAAATTACTCGACACACATAACTTCTTTAGTTCGACACCCATCTTATCTTTATTTATACTTTCTTACAAATTCGTTAGACAATATTACAACAAGACCTTATTGCTTTATGTAACAAGATGACATAAGAATGACATTTAAACTATGACTCAGATACAAGCTGTCACGACTTCTGTTGATCTTTAGAAACTTCATGTGTATAAAATAGTTAAGAAGTGAGTTAACTTTAATCGATAAACTTTGGATTATCAGAATTCTGAGCATTATGATATTTGTAAATGCTGCCACAAATAGAATTCACGAAATACAAATGGTATCCACCATTATGATTTTGGTTTTCTTTTCAATCCTGTGTCCCTCAAGAGGGGAATCGACAAGACTGTTCAAGCTTTGATCGAAGAGCTTGAGAAGAAAGCTAGACCTGTCAAAGGTGGTAGTGACATCAAAGGTACTAACTTTTTCCTTCTTAGTCCAATGCTGATTGTGAAAACTGTTTGTTAACATTGTGCTTTTGTTTTTTTCCAGCCGTGGCTACAATCTCTGCTGGAAATGATGAGCTTGTGGGAACAATGATTGCTGATGCCATTGACAAAGTTGGACCTGATGGTGTTTTGTCCATTGAATCTTCTTCCTCTTTTGAGACTACGGTCGAAGTTGAAGAAGGAATGGAGATTGACAGAGGTTACATCTCACCTCAGTTTGTGACAAACCCTGAGAAACTACTAGTTGAGTTTGAGAATGCGCGGGTGTTGATCACTGATCAGAAGATCACTGCAATCAAAGACATCATCCCCATCTTGGAAAAGACCACTCAGCTTCGAGCTCCATTGCTGATTATTGCAGAGGATGTTACAGGTGAGGCCTTAGCAACCCTTGTCGTGAACAAACTCCGTGGTGTCCTCAATGTTGTCGCCGTGAAGGCTCCTGGATTTGGAGAAAGAAGAAAGGCTATGCTTCAGGATATCGCTATCTTGACAGGTACATGCAGATAGATGCATACAGCTTTTGTGTTCCCTCTGTGTTGTGTTCTGAACTTTGTCTCCTCTTTGTTTGTATGTTCTTCAGGAGCTGAGTACCAAGCCCTTGACATGGGCTTGCTGGTCGAGAACACAACAATAGATCAGTTGGGTATTGCTCGTAAAGTCACCATAAGCAAAGATTCGACTACACTTATCGCAGATGCAGCTTCCAAGGACGAGTTACAAGCTCGTATCTCTCAGCTCAAGAAAGAACTATTCGAGACTGATTCTGTCTACGACTCAGAGAAGCTCGCTGAGAGAATAGCTAAACTCTCTGGTGGTGTTGCTGTCATCAAAGTGGGAGCAGCGACTGAAACTGAGCTCGAGGACCGTAAGCTTCGTATTGAGGACGCAAAGAACGCTACATTTGCTGCTATCGAAGAAGGTATAGTTCCTGGTGGTGGCGCAACTTTGGTGCATCTCTCCACTGTGATTCCTGCCATTAAAGAGAAGCTGGAGGATGCTGATGAACGTTTGGGAGCTGACATAGTGCAGAAGGTAAAGATTCCAAAGTTTTAACGATCATTTGAGATTTTTGATCTTATGAGGGTTTGTGTTTTTATATTCAGGCTTTGGTGGCACCAGCTGCGCTTATTGCGCAGAACGCTGGAATCGAAGGAGAAGTGGTAGTGGAGAAGATTATGTTCAGTGAATGGGAGATAGGGTACAACGCCATGACTGATACCTATGAGAATCTGTTGGAAGCTGGAGTGATTGATCCAGCTAAAGTCACGAGATGTGCGCTTCAGAACGCTGCATCGGTTGCAGGGATGGTACTGACCACTCAGGCCATTGTTGTTGACAAACCCAAACCTAAGGCTCCTGCTGCTGCTCCTCCTCAGGGTCTCATGGTCTAATGAAAACACATTATAATCTTATGGGTCATATATGTTGTCCCCAGTGATCTCACAATGTTCTTTTTCGGGTTGATGATCTATTTCCCCACCAAAACTATCATATAGCATTAAATCCCCATAAACTGAAAGGTGTAAACTTATTTTTCCCCGAATTAAAAGTTTAAAACTTATTTCTCTATAAATTTTGGTTTTATCTGGTATATTGTTAACCAAAAAAATTTATCCGATTAATTTTAACTAAACCAAATAAAAACTCCAATTTTAATCAGAACGCTGGAATCGAAGGAGAAGTGGTAGTGGAGAAGATTATGTTCAGTGAATGGGAGATAGGGTACAACGCCATGACTGATACCTATGAGAATCTGTTGGAAGCTGGAGTGATTGATCCAGCTAAAGTCACGAGATGTGCGCTTCAGAACGCTGCATCGGTTGCAGGGATGGTACTGACCACTCAGGCCATTGTTGTTGACAAACCCAAACCTAAGGCTCCTGCTGCTGCTCCTCCTCAGGGTCTCATGGTCTAATGAAAACACATTATAATCTTATGGGTCATATATGTTGTCCCCAGTGATCTCACAATGTTCTTTTTCGGGTTGATGATCTATTTCCCCACCAAAACTATCATATAGCATTAAATCCCCATAAACTGAAAGGTGTAAACTTATTTTTCCCCGAATTAAAAGTTTAAAACTTATTTCTCTATAAATTATGGACATATGACACTAGGTCATGGTGGAGATCTGATGCTATATGATAGTTTTGATGGGAAAATTAATCGTTGACCCTTTTTTTTTTTTTCTTACTTTCTTCTATGGGGGGATTTGAGTAGATTGTTTAACGGCAACAAGAAATAAATTATCTTTTTGATTATTTTGATTGCAAAATAAAACTTGGAATGTTTCTGCATTCAAAATACTAATTCTGTGTTTAGGTGATAAGACGCAACAAGACTTTAGGTTTAGACGCAACAAGACTTTAGGTTTGATGCCACTTCTTGCATTACCCCTAATCAATCAAAAACTGTAGCATCAAGAACTATTCCTCCACTCTAAAGCTTCTTATCCTGCATTGTCAAAACAAACCTCTCAGGTTTTCTTTAACCTTTCCTTTAACTAGTGAAACTATCTATCTGAATCTTGTAAGATCAAGCGTGTTACTCGAGAACCAAATCCAACTTTATGGAATTCCATCTCTTGGCATGGTAATATATCATCCACTTAAATGTAACGATATTAGGCTTTAATCTACATCTCAAGAATTTTATTTTCTAACTGTTGTTTATACAAAATAATACATCAACTTATAATTGGCTATGCAAAACAATGATTACCAAAAAAATCTTTAAATAGTAAATGACAAAGGTGTGTTAATTTGAACATGGTCGTGATTTTCCTTTTTAATTCCAGAAATTAGTAAAATGAGTATTTAATTCTTTAACTAGTTGCAGTCCACATGTTTATCTTATATCTATCTATATTATTATTTCTCTATACTATTTTTTGCTTTGATTTTTTCGCATTCGAGTTCTAAAGTTGAAAGTTAAAACGGTTAAAGTCAATGTTATCCTTAATGAATCATTTATTATAATGATTATAAATTAGTTTAATCCAATAGATCTATATTATTATCTATATTCTTTTACTATCGTTCATAAGGTATTATAATCAATACTATTTTATTATTTTTGTATTATATATAATAGAGCGATTTTATTCATAAGAAATATATTCAAAAAATAATAGTATAGATAGATTATTCCATGTTATCATAAGTTCTTTGCAATAGGTGATGGTGATCGTATTACATGGTTATCATATAATTGATTTGAAAACATCTTATAATTATAAAGATGGTGTATTAAAAGATTATGGACAAAAATATCTCTATAATACTAACTGTATAAAATAATAAAATTTTGAAATCTAAATAGCCTAATGGATAATTATATTTATTTATTATATAATTATCATTGACATATTTCTTATTTAATGAATTTATTATACAATTACAAGATAATTCTTATATATGTATTGTGTTGCTATCTAAAACTAAGATTTTCAATCATTAAAAAATAATGATGGTATTTGATTAATAAAACATGTAATAATAAATATTCTTAATATGATCATGTCTACAAGCGCGGGCAAAACACTTAATTTTATTGGTATACTGCGAGTGTTTAACTTTTCAGTTAAAATGCCAAGTTTCTGCCAAGTTTCAACTGGTTGGAGAGAAACTTGGCGTTTTATATCTATAATACTAGATTTATATATATATATATATATATATATATTAGATAATTGATATAAATTAATATAATAAAATTGTCAGAAATAAAAAACATATTTAAAAAAACAATTCTTATGGGTATGGGGTTGTTATTTGGAAATAATATTTTCTATTATAATTTTTTTAAAATTAAGATATAAACAATTTATTAAAAAAATATTAATCAAGCAAAAAATTTTGAATAAAGATATTCTCTAAAATATTTTTAATATGTGAGTTGTTTTAAAATTTTCACACAACAATAAGCATATATATATTTTGATGAAAAACTTTGTCATCTATAAATAATTTGATTTTTCGTTCAAACTTTTTGAAAATATAAATAATAATTAATTATGCTGATTTTTAAATTAATAAGATATGACATAATAAGTATTCGTAAAAACATTATACTCGCATGTGCAAACAAAACACATAGAGAGGTTAATACCGTTTATACTCTTAATGAATAATGTAGGTAAATTAACCAAAAAAAGAATTTAAAATTTATTTGATTAGATAAGTGATTATAATCAATAATAATAAAATTATCCAAAATCTAAAAAACATAATTAAAAATAGAAAGATAATTCATATATATAATGTTTTTATCTAAAAATATCTTTTAATAAAAAAATTAAGCTCACACCTCGAAAGTTCGAGTGATTAATATTGTTTATAACCTTTAGGAATAAAATATATAAATTAGCCAAAATATAAAAAAAGAATTTAAAATTTAGTAGATTAGTTAAGTTACTAAAATTAATAATAATAATAAAAATTTAAATATATTTTAAAGAAAAAAGTGATTCCTATACATATTGTGTTGTTATCCAAAAATATCTTTTAATAAAAAAATTACAAAACAGAAAACACATAGTTAAATATTAATCAACTGTAATAATTTATCATTATAGTATGTTAATTAGTAATGCATATATTAGTAAGTAATTATAAAATGTTTACTACATGGGCGGACAAAACACCTAGTTGTGCAACTATTCTTTTGTGCAAGAAAATGTCCACTCTTAGAGTTGAATATACAAAATACAATTTAAAGAAGTTAACCAATATCACAAAACGTTAGTATTAACTAGAATGCGATAGAAATAATACCCGGTTCGAGAACTTGGTCAAAGGTCCTTTAGACCCGTAAGGAGACAATGGGCCTACAAAGGTCTAAAGCTCATGTCGAACTCAAGTAACAGCCCATGTAGAGCTGATACTTGAAAATTACAATATAACAGAGATTAAAGCATTGAAGATGACCTGAAGTTACATAGTCCTTGCTGGAGACCGCGTTGTCATTACGATCCACTCCTGAAAACCTATAAAAGAAAAACATGTGTCAAGAAGAAGGGGTTTTGAATTCTTCTAAGCAATTTCTATTTTTTCGATACATATATACGTTTTGGTTCTTAGATACCCTTTGTATTTATACTTGAATTCTACTTATATTATCAATTTGATACCTTTTTATATGAAATAATCAATATATGTACTTTGACACATTTCTTCTTATACAAAAAACTGAAACCCTAAACTAATTTCTAAGTGGATTTTGATAAAAAGGAGAGAGATTCAACAAAAAAAAAACTATGAATGTTCCAACGTGAAAACAAAGACCACAATAACTGGACAAGAAACATCAAGTGAAACCACAACCAGCGTGAACAACCCTCAGGACTGAATACCATGATTCAACCCGGATGGTACACCGTTCATCCAGACCCCTCATCTTGATTCAAGTGCAAACTGTTCCTCACCTCTCGACGTCCCAAACAACACGATCACCTTCGAAGAGTACGAGACTATCAGGATCGACAAACCTCATAGCGATCCACTCATGATTGATCTTGTAATAAAAGATCTCGAAGTCGCCAGAGTCCTCGTAGATACGGGAAGCACCATTGATATATCTAAAATCACACTAACGCGAAGGCCATTAACTGGCTTCTCCGGCATAACGTCAATTACTCTCGGATCAATCAGACTCCCGGTCATGGCCAAACAAATCATCACGGTCGTCGACCATCCAGCCATCTACAACGTGATCATGGGGACACCCTGGATAAAATCCTTGAAGGCGGTCTCATCGACCTATCACTTTAGCATCAAGTTCCCACCCCCGAATGGAACTGCTGCAATTTGGAGATCCCAGAAACAGTCACAACTTTGCTTCCTAGCCGAACATAACCTGAGGCGAATCACGACTACTTCAGTGGTGAAAACCAAATGCAAGAAGATAACTTAACCATCCGCTGAAAACGATTGAAAAAGATGACTCATGGTCGTCTACTCATCAAGCAACGGTTTCGGACGACAAAAGCAAGAAAGCATCTGAACCCGACGCTCTAACCCAAACGAAGGAGAAAAAATCGGAAAATACGTCGACCCAGCTACAGTCACTGCAACTAAGGCAATCGACACAGCCACAACCACCGAGTAAAATATTCGTGGCATAAACTGAACTACGAGACGGCTTGATATCCGAAAGGTGTACATAGGCAACTCGTCGCAAGATGACTCGGCTGTCCCCCTCTCTAAAATGGGGGGGGGGGGGGGGCCCCCCTCTCTAAAAAGGGGGGGGGGGAGTGGGTACGTATACGTATACTCGTATACTCCCACATTTTAAAAACGCCCTTATACTCGATATTTAATAATAAGAAAACACAATATGACTTTCAAAAGTCTCGCAAATCTCTTATATCACTTGAACACAAAATTTCGCAGAATACTTTACGACTACGATAGCATTCCGCGATTCGCTAAAAAGGACTAACTAAGATTAAACAATAATCATATAAACCGAAAACGGAAATCATACGATAGATCAACTTATCACAATCAAGTCCCGAATACTTTCGAAACATTCCTGGGACAACATTAAGGCCACTAACTTAACATCTCCAAAACCCGCATACGTTTCATATAGAAATGCGGTAAACCGAAGAAAACTTCCATACGGAAAAACGTTTTCTAACAAACTTATACACAAACGTTATTCGGTCGCAAGGTCAAGCGCGACCTCGGCCGGAAAAAATCCATACAACTTATTCTCGAAAACATAAAATCACTTTACACAAAGAAAAAACATATTTTGGAAAAGCGAGATGTCACAAACTTCCTAAGGTATATTTCGAAACTCGAACAAACCAATAGAATAGTCCATCCACGACTATAAATTAACAACTAAACGAGGACTCGCTTTTATATCACATTCGTCGATTGGCCCCGATGAATACATCAACCGTCTAAAACAAACGCATATACCGACCTTCCCTCTCTAGGATTGGTCCTCATACATTTGACAAAAGGATAATAGGGGGCTGTAAAAGAAATCTGAAAATTTGGTCAGCACTTCTAGACGAATTCAAAATTGTCTTTGGAGAGATGTTTGGTTCTCAATCGATGCAAGTCATATAAGCCGAGAACTTATCGCAGACTTCAATATTGAGACATAATCAGGTCGAAAACGCTACGGGTAACGTAAGTCGAAGTAGTCATCGCACACCCTAAACCATTATTAGGCCTAGGTCTTGCCCTAAACCCAACACACTGGTCTCAGACATATCAAGGTATAGTATCTATACGAAATCCCAAAACTTGTCTCTTCGTTTATATTCGTACGTTCATGAAATTTCTCAAAATTAAGTTTTTTCGAATACTCACACCTAGGACGAACAACAAATGTGACGATTCTCCTGCAACTTGTATTCTTTCCTCTACATTTACTAAACTACTCACACACTATTAAAACAAAAAACATAGTTTATTAGATAAAAGCCGCAGAGCGGCAGGGATTCAATGCCATATGCGGCCAGCCCTGATAATATAGAAACACGGCCACACTTGGCCAAAGCAAAGATAACCGAAAACATAACATAAACAGGGAACATACTCCCTTCAAACATAAACGCCCTTCACGAGTCTAACTCATAATTCCCAGGCATTGAACTCCCAAGCGAGTAGTCACTAGCTATCAATGGGGCCGCGTGCTGATCTTCCTCTCCATCCTCGCACGGGACTCAAGGACCGACTTCCTCCGAATTGGGAGAAACAGGGATTGGAGCCCATTGCTCCCAAATCCTTTCTTCAATCAGAAGGATCATAGACTCCACATTTGCGTAATTTCTCATATGCCGCGACATATTGGTCATCTCGGCATCATAGGAGTACTCGGGTTCCTGCGTACGCCATAAAATGCCTACGGAGCCCCAGCATTCGCGATAATCACAATGGAATTCTGAGTCTTCTTCAACTCTCCAAAGTGGGCCGCAAAATCGGTAGAGTGATTCCTCACAAGCGCAGAAACCTCCCGCTTTCCCTCCCTGAACGCACGACGAAGCTTCGAGTCTTGCTTCGCGACCAGATCGTTCTCACGAAGAGAGTTTACCACGGACTCATCTTTTAAACGAGAAACCTCCTTCTCAGCCTGCTCAGCCTGAAAACGGGCTGTGCGCTCTTCCAAGCGACTCGCAGCAAGGGCTTCGTTCATTATGTGGAGGCCCTGCAAGAATTTTTGAGAGGTAGAGGGGAACTTGGCAAACAAAACTGATTAAGTATGAGAACTAACCCCGTTACACATCCGCAAAGCTCTCAAAAACTGGTCCAACCCGGCATGCTCCCTATCAGTTGGGAGCGTATCGAAGTTAGCCCCAATAGAGTCGAAGAAAGCATCGAACCCGGGAGCATTGAACGTCGGCGGATGGACCTGATCGGTACCACTTCCACTAGCCTGACTATTGAAGCATTCACAGTACCACTCCTCCGCAGGCAGCTCCATCCCATCAATGGCGACTTGTTTGTTCTTAGGAGACCTATCCCTTTCCATATCCCTCTCCATTGGAATTTCGTAAGGAACAAACTCATCCATGCTTGGATCCGAATCTTCTTCAACTTGCAAATTGGTCTGAGTTCGGGAACGGTCCAATATCTCAGTTGTCACTTGTTGATACGGATCGAACGTCGATCAATGTTATGGTAAGAACGTCAATCGATATTCTCTCTCAAATAGGCGTTAGCCAGTTGATCGATAGGTTCACTAGTATTGTCTAAATCAGCTTCCCCTTGTTTCTAGCAATACTAGCTCAAAGGGATTACTTCTGGTGCAGGACCTATCGTCGTAGTTGTCCACAATCTTAAGTTCAAGGTTCTAGTTAGCTACTTTAGAACAAAGGCGTTAACTACAATTCGTTGAAGGATATTTATCACCTTAGCAATTCTATATTTTGGGCTAATCCCTCTTAACCTATTTGAACTATAAATCTAACAAGTGAATTACTCAGACATAGGAAAGCAATTCATAAGCATAAACTGAATAAAATGCATAAATAGATTAAGGTTAGAAATACTGGAGTTCCAATACAAATCTCTGGAGTAGTCTCGTATCTTCTATCCAAATCTACTAAAAACCCTAAGTGTTGTTTGCTGTGAAAAATAGAAAATAAGAAAGCGTGTGTTGCCTAGAACAATGGCTGAGCACATAAATATTAGGTTAAAAGTCGGCCATGAGTATTTCTGTAAATATGTCGTGACTTGGGAATTAAGCCGGCTGGAAACCTAGCTAGGTTTTGTGCGCTTTGCTGTCTATCGACGGCATAGGGTGTGCGTCGATCGGTGTTTGTCTCTGATTGTTGACCCTTAGATAGGTTCGATAGTCAGCTACGAGCTTCCTCTCATTTTATCTCTAAAATGCACCCAAATCATAATTTTTCTCTAAAACACTCTTAAACCTGTAAATGTGTTAAAAGACTGCAAAACATAATAAATAGTTCATAAAATACATTTATACTATGGCTAAAAATGAATAATTTAGGGTTTATGTTGCTTGATTTAAGGAAAAAGAAGACACGAAAGTCGAACAAAGATGATTAAAAGAGGACCACACAATTAGACTTAACGTTTTCCGTTAACCGTTCAACGTGAACTTTTCAAAAGTTCAATTTTACAAAGTCAATGCAGATTCGGGGAATTTATTTGTCAATTTCAAATTCTTTGGGAATTAAATGATCATTTTCCCCCTAGTTAAGCTAATTATTCCCAATCACACTCATATTCTCCATATGTACAGAAGGGACGTCTACAGAAAAAAGTTGTTCCAACACTAATTAATTGATAATATAAATTTTGTAAATTTAATCCTTTCCACCATAGTCAGGTCCAAAATATATTATACTTAAAAAGTATCGTCAGAGCTAGAAATAGAAAGAGAAACAATCACATAATTATATTTAGAAATTTTTGACTCAGAAAGAGATAATACAAAAGAGAGTGTGTAGTCAGCAATATATATTTCTCAAATCAAAAACTTAACTGTCTCATCATATACTATTGATAGCTAAAGGTAATAATGTGACATTAAAGTGCTATATTTGTCGAACAAACTGTTTGAATTTGCTAAAATTGTGGATATTACTTTCAAAAATTGCTAGCCATACAAAATACTCGAAAGAATATATTATGTAAAACTCTAAATAGTGTACAAAAGGCCAATTTGGTGATACGAATACATTAAGTGCCTAAAGTTTGAGAAAATTGGGAATAATAAGTACACAGTATAAAGAAATGGTCCTCACATACCCAGCGTTGCGTTTAGTTTCAATCGGAATGGACCACACACATATATTCACCCCTTCAAGCCATTCATTATATACCATCTCATTTTTGTCGGATCTAGATGCGTACAGATTCTAAAGAATTTTTTCTTTTCATTTGTACATAAAATGTTTTAATAGCATTAATAGTTATTAGATCAATGCGAAGATAACCAGAACACATGAAACTATCCCAATAAAACATATCATAAACTCAACCATGCTTATATCGCTTATATCCTCACTTGGTAGTTCTAACAAATACATAGGATATGCATGTAAAAAGACTATGGAGATTAATACATTTCACAAAAAACATTTCAATTTTCTCAAAAAAAAAACATTTCAATTGCGAATACAGAATAATGAAAATATACTTGTTTGTCTGGCCTATTAAATATCATCATAATCTGTAAATGGTGGTCATGGGGCATTACAAGAATGAGATAGAATAATTTCGCTACACTTATGTACCGTGATAACTGGATGCAGTTTAGGTCATCCTATTTATCAAAAACCATTTGATTTTTTTTTTCCGACAACAAACGGTTATTCTACTACTCAGACTTGAGGTGATCTGGATAACCAAACCGGAATAGAACAACCAATAAAATAAAGCTCTCTATGGAAAGATCCCGCAATTCTAGCTAAAGAATCAGAAATATGATTTTGCGCTCGTGGAATATGAGTGATCTTGAAATCCGGAAAACATATCTACAGAGACTCTATCCTCTCTAATTCTATTGCAAAACTTAGCCAAACATAGGGCTCTTTAATCATGGCAATTAGATCTTTCCAATCCGTTCCAAAGCTCTGGCATGTTCCAAACCATTTTATTTATAATGATAGATATGCCTGAAATGATATTATTCATTTTTCGAACAACTAAATGTGTGCGGAGGGAGACACAAAATCTCCGTGACATAGCTAATACATTACTAAACACATAATTACATGTACTACGTTTTAAACCGAAAAAAAGAGGACGATTATTTAGAGTTTGATTTGGACAATAAATATGCCATGTTTCTACAGCTGATTTTTTCCTCTTAGTAAAAACCACAAACTCATTTCGATGGATTTGTTTTGTCTGAATGGAATTCATCAATATATAGATATATCTATGATGATAAAGATTATACTAGGCAACCTTAGTATTATCGTATTAAAAATAAGCAAAAAAAAGAAAGAAAGTAGTTTTGCTCCATTTTACATATGTAGAAGAACATCTAAGGGTGTAGACCAATGAAAAGGAATAATGCATTCTGTACAATTCATAATTTCTTTTACCATTTACAAGAAATTGTTTTTCTTTTGCTTTCATTCTCATTTTTCTTTATTTTAGAAGAATATAGAACAAATTTGTTCCTCACTAAAATTGATAAGGAATCATTTTTATTTTCTTTCCTCTAATATTAGCTAACAGCTTTAAGCAAAAAAAAAATGTACTAGCTAACACCAACCAACGAAAAAAAAAGAATTGACAGTGTATCTTGGAAACCTTTCTTTGCTAGAAACCAATATTTTCATATAGATAATAGACCCTTTTATATTATCTCAACTTCCAATATCATTACCATTTTTATTGTTCTTTATTAAAGAAAGAATATTTTGATGTTGGGGAAATCCAAGCTGAGATTGGCAATAACATAATTACCTTAATTAGATCAATTGGTGATATGACTCTTGTTCACCTATGGATAGAAGAAAACTCGTGGATCCACTCGTATATTGTGTGAAAGGAAGCTAGCAACATGAAAATTACTGCGAAAAACTTGAGATTCTGGTCAGATCTTTATGTATCAAAAAGTTATATGTGGAGAGAATAGGTTAACATAAAAAAGAATAAAGCAAAAAAAAATTCAAGCAGACAAGACCTACCTGAAGAAGATCTGGATCGATTAAAAACTATAAATTTAATAAAAAGAGAGAGGAAAAGGATAGCCGTTGATTACCGATGCAGCATCATCAAGATTCCCATTTTCACAAGAGAACTTTGGGTAGAGTGAACCACCACCGTCCATCAACGGATGTGAATCTTGATGATGCCACAGCAGCAAACAACGACCGTGGCTCCGGAAAGTAATCTTCAGTTTCGTCTAACAGTCTTCTTGTAGTAATCCTTTGCCTCACAAACTCAAACTTGATGACTAACACTGACATATTTCTCTAAATAGTTAATACTTAGCCTCCTTATTTATAGACCCTGCAAAATCGTATATACTATGTATCTGTATATATATATATATATAGGAGGATAAAGATTGTGGAATAGTCGAGATGGCTTGTTATGATTGGATGAGATGTAAAGTAATTACGTCTATTTTACTCTCTTCTACTTAATTGGAACCAAACCAAAAAAAAGAAGAAAAAAAACAGAAGAAGCGAAACCCTAAGAGAGAGAGGAGAATGAAAAATCCTGAATACACTCTGAAGTCTGAACTTGGTATTATATACAGCTAAAACAGTAAAATGAAACAAAACAACACAAATTTTGATTTGCAAAAAAAAGTATGACGTATATATTACATGTTACCAGATCGTGGAAGCCACATACTAAGCAGAGAAGACCTGATGAGATCTAAAACAGAGAGATGGAGAGAGAGGAGAGAGAGAGAAAGAGAAAGCATACATCTTTGTGTGAATATACAAGAGAAGTGTGTGTGTATATAATAAATAAATAAATTATATAATGTATCCTTTATACTTGTGACAAAATGTTAATTTTCTGGATTGGTTTAATGGGCTACTTATTAACAAGAAAAAAATGTTGGGTAGAGAGCAGATTGACAGAAGGGGCGCTACCGTCTTGGAGTCCACCTCGTGATGGAATATCCCACTTCTTTTTTTTTTTGTTTACATTCCAACTTATTTTCTTTTCAACAAACTAATTATTGGATGCAAATAGAAGATAAATAAAGTTTTTACTGGTTAAATTTACAAGTGGTCAAAAGCTTACTGTCCATAGATAGTAAAAGATTTACTGTTCATGGATAGTAAAAGACAGTCGTAGATTTTTTTTAAAAAACTTATTCGCAAACTGATTCCCTAAAACATTTTCGTTACATCATCTTGCAAAAATAAAAAGAACAACTGAATTGGTTTTCGTATTTCTGTAACCAACAAAATGTTCAGGTATATTGCATAGTTTAAATTAATCGACTATTATTCGAGTTTCGGTATATTTGAACTTGGCCTCCTAGTTTTAGTATATTGTGTTTCCAGTGGTACTTATTATTTATAGAAGTTTGAATCTTACATTATTGACTATAGTAGAGAACTAAGATATTGTTTGAAATACTCTAAGTTAGCAAGCAGTTTTCAAAAATACTTTTAATCAAAAATACATTGACATTTGAATTTAGGGTTAGTGATTATTTTTTTATGGAATACTATTAATGGGTGGCGTCGGGTTTATAACTTTTATAAATGATTAAAGAGAGTTAGTTTAATTTTTCATCATAAATTTATAATATTTATAAAAATAGTTATCATTTAAAAGTAATTTCAAATTTGTGATAAAATTAAAATTTTCCTAGAGAATGTGGATCTTACTTTGTATGTAAGGGTATTTATTATCCTTTTTGGAGATTCTTCCATAGGCATTTGTATTTTGAAGCATTTTTAGATATAATCTCCTTTCCATTTCATTGAAAGAAATTCACATACTTGAAAAAATAGTAAAGTAGAGAAAAAAATGTTTTGGTTAAACAGTCTGCAATTTTTAAGTTACGAGAACAGACATGCGGAATCTTTATATATCGACGTATTAAAAAATATGAGGCAGAATAATATTGTGTGTAATAAAACTAAAAATTAATTTAGAGAACTTAGTTTGTTTTTGTTCTTCCTTTTTTTTTTGAAAGGAAGAGGACTAGTTTGTTTAATGATACAAAGAATTAAGGAATTTCTTAAAAATATGCGAGATTTCTAAATTGCAAGCAAGATGAATGAAGTGAGAATGTAAAGAGAAATAAAAGCAAAAGTTGAAAAATGAAAGCAGATTAGTGGTGAACACTAGAAAGTAAAAGCAAATTGATGTAATAATTAATAGAAAATTAATGGCAGATTAAACCCAAACTAACAATATTTGGAGATATAATCGTTGTTAAAATTATGAGTACATGCAAGAAGTGATGAAGAGGCTAGACGCAAAGATTGGAAAACAAAGATACATTAGTGGCAGATATTTAAAGCAAAGGCAGATTAACAAAAATTAATACAAGGAATGATGAAGAGGAGATCCGCCGAATAATGAACTGAATATTAGTGGTAATTGTTGGCAAAGTAAAGACAAATTGATGACAAGTTAATGGAAGACTAACACAAACTGTCAATATTTGGAAACATTACTTGTTGAATTAATGAGTGCGCATATAAGGAGTGACTCTTTCATTGAAGAGACTAGCCACATGGGTTGGAAAGTGAAGGAAGATTTGTGAAAAACATTGGCAGAGTAGAGAAAAAATTCTGGCAAATTAATAGGAGTTTAATGGTAGATTATAAGAACACAAACTAACAACGTTTGAAGACAGTATCTTGTTGAATTTATGAACGCATACAAGAAATGATCAAGAGGCTAGCTGTAAAAATTTGAAAATAAAAGCAAATGAGTGGCAGACGCTGGCAAAGTAAAGAAAAATTAATGGCCACGCAAACTAACAACATTTTGAGACATTATCTTGTTGAATTTTAGAGTTCAATTCACGGAGTGATGAAAAGGCTAACTATAAAGTCTGGAAAATGACGGCAAAGACGTGGTAGATGTTGGCAAAGTAAAGGAACATAATGGCAAATTGATGGTAGTCTAACACAAACTAATTAACAACATTTGGAGAAGTTGTCTTGTTTACTTATGAGTCTATACGAGGAGTAATAAAGAGGGTAGCCAAAGAGATTTGAAAATGAAAGCAGATTAGTTGCAAATGTATGTTGACAATGTAAATACAAGCAAATGACAAATTGACGCAAATTAACGGAATTTAGAAAATTAAATTTCCTAGCGTCAACCGTCTCCCCGCCCCCATCCAACCTTTATACTCATCGATGCGTTTGAGATTCACCTGGTCTTTTCTGTAAGCTTTGTTGGTTTTAGAGTGGAAAGTGCTTGTTTGAGTGTCAAATCAAGTCAACTAGGGCTTCGTTCTCTCGATGTTGCCTAGTTCTGGAGTTTCTCACCTACCGTTCTTGCCGGCCAATATCCCAACCGTTTTTGGGTGCATCAAAGTCGTGTTATTCGACTATCAATTGTTTTTTCGAAAAAATCGCTTTAGGGACAAAGTGGAGCTTCCCCACAGTTTTTTTTTCACACTGCTGAGCATGACTCGCACCTTATAGGCTCTATCTCTCGATTTGATCTTATGCTTTCTAGTTATGTTCTACTGTTGAAAAGGTCTCCAGAATTTTGTATTTCCTTTGTAAACTTTGATGCAACCTGAACTTTTATAATATAGTTCATGCAAAAAAAAAATCCTAAGATGACACTACAAATTTTTTTATCATAAATATAACACTTAAGGGTAAAAGTGACCAAAATATTTCATTAAAAAAATAAATAAACACTTATACCCCTACAATTAACTAATTTATATTTAAAGCTTAGATTTGATGGATGAGATTTTTGGGAAATAGTTTAGTATTAAAAAATAAAAATAAATAAATATTTAAAATAATTTTTTTAAAGATAATTTCAAAAAAAAGCTTGAAATTTTGTTTTGAAAAAAAAAATTGAAAAAGAAAATTATAAAAGCGAACTCAAAAATATATTTTTCAAAAAATTATAATAATTTTTTTAATTTTTATTATTTATTTAAATATTTTTTTATATTTATATGTATATATAAAATAGGGGTAAAAGAGTCTTTTACCTTTTTAATTAAACATCTTTTGATCTTTTACCTCTTTGTATGTTTTTTCGGTGACAAACATATTTTGTTGTCTTTTGAGAGAATTGTCCATTTAGAAACATTGTCTTGTTGAATTTATACATGGGTTTACGATTTGGTTTCAACTTTGCAAGACGACAGGATACATGGCAGTTTAGAATTTGGTATGAACTCAATAATAATGTGATAGAAATCTGAAAGAGTACGAGCAGACTTAGATTAAAAAAAAGATTAAAAGGGTAACGATCCCATAAAAACATGGAGTAACTGTTGCATTCAACTTTCTGACGTAATTTTCTTATTACTAAATAAATATAAATAATCATTAGTCGTTACCATGTATGGGCATTGGGCTAGGGAAATTTGGGTTTGAGAAGCTATGTCATATAATTTAAAGTCTAGGGTTAATAAGAGAAACTCCAATGTACATCTTTATATAATTTTTTGTAACATATATATTTTTTTAAATAGAAATTTTTTCCTAAAAATAGATGAACTTTATTATATATGCACATATTGGAGCAAATCCACCTATATAATAGAATTTTTTTCATTTTAGGAAAAAATGTAGAGATAAAAATAGATGAAGGTTGGAAATGGTCTACGGGTGGTTGATCTAGGTTCTATGTTAGGTTTCTTAAGGAAATGAGCAGCATCCGAAGACATTGTCTTATTGAATTCGTGACTCCATACAGGAAGTGATGAAGAGGCTACCTACAGAGGTTGGTAAATGAAGGCAGATTAGTAGCAAATGTTTGTAAAGTAAAGTAAAACCAATAGCAGACTAGCAGCAGATAATGGACGACTAACACATCAAGACTTCCACAAGGGTGAGACTACATAGATTTCTCAACAATAATATTTTTAATTAGTTAAGTATATATTATTTGTTTTTAGCATATTTAAACCACTGTAAAAGAAACATGTGTCTTTAAAAGAAACATGTGTCTTTGGATTTCTTAAGAATCTAGTGAAATTTCTTTTTTGAGAAACCATGTTTTCATCTCTTTCTTTCTTTTTTTTACAAAATTTTCTAATTAGTAAAAAATTCTACAAAAGATCCCGCTTGAAAATAGTCTAACAACATTTGGAGACATTGTCTTGTGAAATTTATGAGTAAATACAAATAGTGACGAAGAGGCTATCTGTAAATATTGGAAAATGAAAGCAGATTAGTAGTGGCAGACGTTGGAAGGCAATTTGATGGCATATGAAGAATAACATAGTCACACAAACTAATATTGTCTTGTTGAATTTATTAGTTCATACAAATAGTGATGAAGAGACTATCCAAAGATGTTGGGAAATGAAGACAAATTAGCGGGAGACATTAAAAATAAAAATAAAATTAATGGAAGACTAATAACATATTAACACACGCACAAAACTTCAGTTTTTTTTTTAAAATGACATAATACTTTTGGTCAAACACAAAACTAGTTTAAGAACATTTTGACATTTCCACTCTAACATATCAACTATTCACAAAAATGTCATTATATCCTTTTAATTTTTCATTCTAACATAACATATAAAGTTGATGTTTAATAGTATCTTACAAAATTTTAAACTACAAGACTCCAAAACACATACAAGTTAAATAATATTGCATCAAGAATAATTTACAATCAAATATTTTATGAATATAATTTAATACAACATAAATCTGATTTAAAAATATATAGCTCAAAAGATTTTTTTTGGAGTTTTCTTAATTATTCATTATATTGATAACTTATATGAAAAATCTGGGCAAGTTTAGGGTTACGTTTGCTACGGATTGTTCTCAATTGATGAAGATGGTTTCAGAACCAGAGGAATGACCAGCATTTGAAAGTTACCTGGAAGACATTAAGCTTTTGAGAAGAAGCTTCACCAACTCAGATATCGTTCATGTACCTAGGACGGAAAACATAAAGGTGGATCGCTTGGCACGGAGTGCTCGGAAACAACCGTCTTTCGTCGTACATGGATGTAGAGTTGCCAGCTTGGTTTACAGAGTCTACATGAGTCCGTGAATGTTTGTTGTAAAAAAACAAAATTACTTATATGAAGTCAACATATAAAGTTTGTCCGAAAGCTGCTAATTAAATGTAAACGAGGACTGCTAATAAATTCTACCGCATCAAATTCATATCTGAAAATTTTCGGAGATCTAAACAATTTGCGTATCCAAAAAAGATAAGAACAATTTGAATATAAAATATTGTTCGAAACTAGTAATTTTTGACAAAAATAATAACAAAAACATATAATCACATTGACTTTGAATAAATATCTTTTTTCAGATATAAACACACACAAAACAAATAAAAATATCTAAAATCTAAAGATCTATATCTTAGCTTTTTAGAGGGAGAGATGAAACCATGAAACAAGACAGAACTTTAAAGCTAAAACAATAAGAAACAATCACATTGACTTGAATAAATAACTTTATTTGGATTTAACACAAAAAAATAATTTTTTGGTAAAAATGAAATCTTACCAGCTTTTGCAGACTAGTTCGAGTGAATTCTACTAATGACATCTATTAATGAAGTATGATATATTTCCCTCAGTATTGAAAAACTCTATATCCAAAACGTTGAAAATTAGTTCATAACAGAGAAAATTGTCAAAGATAAAAATTTTCAAGTTCAAATAATAAGAAAACAATCACATTAAATTAAATCTATTGTTTATTCGAATTTGACACACAATAAAACAAAAATACACATCTAAAATCTACAGATCTACCTTTTTACAAGTGGAAGATGAAAACCGCATAATGAAAAATATGCAAAAACCAAATAAAATTGTGAGAAATACATAAAACAAAGAGATGAGCAGTTTATATAAAGTTTTGTGTCATTAAGCTTGGAGAGGATATAGAGTTTTAGAGAGATACAATTAGATTTTTGTTTAAGAGATCAGATGAAAAGGTCTTAAACAGGTTTGGAGATCAGGGATTTGGTTCAATAAGCTTAGGATTCGGTTTAGGTTTGTGTTCGTTTGAGAAAGAAAAAGACAATGTGTAAATCTTCTATATATAATGTATTATTTTCTTTTATTGATTAATCTATTTATCTTATTTTTTGAGGGAAATATGAAACCTTGAAAGAAAATGATACTTTAAGCTTATTAATTCATGTGTATTAGTCAATATTAGTACTTCTGGATGAAATCATAACTTACTTGGTGATAATTATGAGATTTCAAATATTTATGTTTACTAGTATTTCTACCTAATCCGAAAAGACTTCTTAAGCGAAAAGACTTCTTAAAGAAAACTTCTTAAGAAGTCTTTTACGTTAGATTTTCAAGAGTGTTAAGTAACTTCAAGATATGTTTTGACTTTCAAAAGTGTTAACTAACTTCAAGAATATCAAGTCATGTGGTTCAATGTGTCTTTTTAGATCATAAGATATAATTTTTAACTTACATGAGATTTAAAATTTTAACTTTCACTTAAAATTCAAGTTTGATCTTTTGTGAATTTGAGTAAGTTTTCTTGTGAAGTATTCTCTCTTAGTAAATTTGACTAAGTTTTTGCGTTGTTGTGTTTTGTTATGAGTGGGTAGAATGGTTAAAAAAAATTCTAGTATGTTGTATCAATAACTTCAATAATGTCAAGTATTTGTGGCAAAACGTGAACATATTTACCAAATTCTTTTGGTTAAAATCTCTTCAAGTTTACAAAAGAATTCATAACTAAAATAGTACACATTCAAATCATAAAACATACCTTAAACAAAACTATTACACTTGGAGCTAGATATCATTCCTCAACATAGATAAGCTTGGACACAATTTGACATCATTCCTTTGTAAAACTTTGGGCAGAAGACTTTGGAAGACTTCCCGAAGACTTCCCACGAAGTCTTTCGAGAGTCTTCTGAGAAGTCTTCCAACATCTGACTCAGATCTGAAAAAATGTGCATATTCAAAAGCATTCAAATGGCTTCAAAACAGAAAAAAACTTCATTTTTTTTTATGCTTAAATAATAAACAAAACAATCACATTAGGTTGAATTTATAACTTTTTGGAATCTAATATATAAAACACACAGAATACATATCCAAAATTTGTATCACTTTGGGCAAAAGAACTTCGGGAGACTTCCTCAAGATTTCGTGGGACGTCTTCTAGCATAAAATGCATTAGAATACTTCCCAAGAAGTCTTCTCAGAGTCTTCCGAGATTCTTTCAAGAGTCTTTTGAGAAGTCTTCCAAAATTTGACTCAGATCTGAAAATTTTACATATTCAATAGAATTCAAATGGCTTCAAAACTGAGAAAACTTCAAAAATATATATTTATGCTTAATAATAAACAAAACAGTCATATTAGGTTGAATCTATAACTTTTTAGAATCTAATATATAAAACACACAAAATACAAATCCAAAATTTGTACCACTTTAGGCAGAAGACTTCAGAAGACTTCCTGCAAACTTCGTAGGAAGTCTTCCTGCAAACTTCGTAGGAAGTCTTCTAGCATAAAATGCATTAAAAGACTTGCCTAGAAGTCTTCCGAGGAGTCTTCTCAGATTTTCTGAGAAGTCTTTCAAAGTTTGTGTCAGATCTGAAAAATTTGCAAATTCAAAAACATTCAAATGGCTTCAAAATAGAGAAAAATTCAAAAATATAATTTTATGCTTAAATAATAAATAAAACAGTCACATTAGGTTGAATCTATAACTGTTTAGAATCTAATATATAAAACACACAATAATACATATCCAAAATTTATAGATCTACCTTGGAATGAGTGAAAGATGAGGACCATGTAATGAAAAACCTGCAAAAAAAAGATAAATTAGTGAGAAGACATAAGAAAAAAAGAGAAATGAATTTAAAGTTTGGTGTTTTGAGAGAAGTTGGAGAGTTTTATAGTGAGAAACATTACATTTTTGTTGCAGTCATTTGAGAAGAAGAAACATAATGCGTAAATTTTCTTTATATATGGAGACAAAAATTTCAATTATGTAAAATATTTTCGATACAGAAGACTTCCCAAGAAGTCTTTCAGACCCTACAATTAAATACATGAGAAGACTTGTGGAAGACTTCGCTTTAGGCGGAAAACCTAAATTCTACTAAGATTTAGGCGGAAAACCTAAATTCTACTAAGATTTAGGCGGGAAACCTAAATTCTATATTTATGCTTGAATATGTTAGAAGAAATCTTCTTGGAAAGTCTTCTGGAAGTCTTCTTGGGAAGTCTTCTGGAAGTCTTCTTGGGAAGTCTTATAAAAGTCTTCCAAACCATAACTTAATCAAATAACTAACTAAATAGCAAAAAATAATTCATTAAACTTAAAATAAACTTATAAAGTGTTAAATATACACAAAACTAAACACATTTAGGTCCAAAAAAAATTTTAAGTTAAGATTTCAAAATTTAACCCTAAATACAAACAATACTATAAAATATGTTACTAAACCGTGAACCAAAGTCTTCTTGGAGTCTTCCAGACCCTATAATAAAATAACTAAGCAAAAGACACTTCCTTAAACTTAAAAGAATTAAACTTAGAAAGTGTTTAAATCAAGTTATTAGATAGTCACTAAACGCATATAGATCAAAATAAAAAAAATAAAAAAAATAAGATTTTAAAATCTAACCTTAAAAATACCAACAATACTATAACATATGTTACCAAACCCTTAACCAAAGGCTATCATGACTCAATCTACATTCACAAATTTATGTTAAAAATAATTCAATTTTAGTAAAACTAAATTTCCATCATTTAGAAATGTTTATTAATATATGATTTCGATTTTTTCTCTTTCAAAATATTTTTTATAAAATTTATTAATTACTTTTAAGATCTAATACATGAGAAGACTTGTGGAAGACTTCGATTTAGGCAGGAAACCTAAATTCTTTTAAAATTTAGGCGGGAACCCTAAATTCTACTAAAATTTAGGCGGGATATGTCAGAAGTCTTTTGTGAGTCTTCGAGACCCTATAATCAAATAACTAAGCAAAATACACTTCCTTAAACTTTTAAGATACTTAGAAAGTGCTTAAATCAAGTTATTAGATAGTCATTAAACACATATAGGTCAAATTCAAAAAAAAAAAAAGATTTCAAAATCTAACCCTAAAAGTACTAACAATACTATAACATATGTTATCAAACCCTAAACAATGACTATCATGAGTTAATCTACATTCACTTATCTATGTTAAAAATAATTTAATTTTAGTAAAATTAAATTTACATCATTTAGAAATGTTTATTATTACATGATTTCAATTTTTTCCCATCAAAATATTTTTATAAAATTTTAAATTATTTTCAAGAATTACTAAACGAAAAGATTTACAAAGAAGTCTTTTCTGTGGAGGGTTATAATGGTAAAACTCAATACATGTTTTTTGTTTGTTCAGAAAGAGGTTGTTGTAATTTCACTAGCCTTTTGAGTTACTTTTGCAATTGATTGAATTTGGGATATAATGTTTTATTCAAAATCAAGTTCTGAGTCATTTTTTGACAATTTTTCCTATATAATAAAAAAATAGTTACATTGATTTGAATCTATAACATTATACGGATTGAACAAAAAAACATTTTTGGTAAAAATGAATTCTTACAAGTTTTTGTAGCCGGTGTAGCAGATTTCATGCATAATCCGAGGGAAAGTCTGCTAATTAGTTCTCCTAATGAAGAATGATAGGTTCAGATATGAAAAATTTGCATATCCAAAAACTTTAAAATTGTTTCAAAACAGAGAAAATTATCTAAAATAAAACTTTTGAAGGTGAAATAATAAAAAAACAATCATATTAAATTAAATCTATAGTTTTATTCCAATATAACACACAAATATACAAAAATACACATGGAAATATATAGATTTTCATTTTTAGGAGGGGGAGAAGAAAACTACGGGTTGAAAAAGCTGCAAAAATAAACTAAAATTGTGAGAAAGACATGAGATAAATAGATGAGAAATCGATGTAAGGTTTGATGTCTTCAAGTTCAAAGATATTGGTGAGGTTAGAGAGGTTTATAGAGAGAAAAATTAGATTTTTGTCGTAGTCGTTTGGAAAAAAAAGGAGAATGTATAAATTTCTTTATATAGTGAGATAAAAATCACAATTAGGATAAAAAGTTTTAGCAAACCATGAATTTTATATAAATTTTGTTTTAATTAAATTTTTCTTAGTTTAATTTTTGTTATATTTAAATTGAAGGTAAAATTCAAAGTTAAGTAATAATTTCAATTTTGAAGACTTCTTTTGGAATCTCATAAACCCTAAATCTACCCTTTGTTCACTAATATTTCAACTATAGTTTGCTAGTGCATAATTGCTTGGCATACTTCTTTGTGAAGTCTTTTAACCCTAATTTTTTTAATAGTCTTGAAGACTTCACTTGAAGTCGGCTAGTGCATAATTCCTTGGCACGCTTTCTTATAAAGTATCTTAACCATAAACTCTAAAGTTAAATAATTGAACTAGGTAGCAATACATACACCTTTCATTAAACATAAAACTACTTTTAAAATGGGGAGAATTTCAAGTTTACCCCATTTTTTGTACCACAATTCATGTTTACCTTTGTTAAAAGAATATTTTCACAAATATTTTCTTTATTAAAGAGGTAAGAGACTTCTCTATTTTTGCTTTATAGATATATAAATAATAAATAATAATAATAATAATAATAATTTTTTTATAATTTTTGAATTATACATTTTCAATTTGAGTTTTTTATAAATTTCTTTTGTGAATTTTATTTTCTGATGTTTATTTTAAACTTTCTTTTTTAAATTCAAATTTTTTCGTAATTATTAAAAAAATATTTTAAAAAATATTTTAAAAAGTATTTATGTATATATTTATTTAAATCTTAAACCCTACACTTCAAAACTTCACAATTCAAATCTGAACCCTAAGTTTAAATTAGTTAACCATGAGGTTTTAGGTGTCTATTTACCTCTTTAAAGTCAAAGGGTAAAAGTAAGTAAGGTATACATGAAAAATAATATTAAAAATGTGGTAGTTTAAGCAATTTCTCTTTAAAATGTTTAATATATACTCATTGCTCAACACATATGTCAAACTAACATTTCAAAATTATAATTTTTAATCCAAAATCTAAACTTAAAAATACCAACATTACTTGAATTTAGTCATTTACATTGCCAAACTCTAATTAATAGACAAACATGATTTACAATCTATATTTTTCATCTAACTGATAACTATTTAGTTTTATTGTATTTTTATTTACATATTTCATAAATTTTATTTACATGATTTCCATTTATTTTTCATCCAAATATTTTTTTCACGGTTTTATATATTAGTTATAAGATCAAATTCATAACCATACCTCTTGGATAAGTCTCTTCATAAGACTCCATTGTTTTGTGCGTACTTCTCAGCGTTATAATTGTAAGCGTACATTCTAATTTTTTTGCTTGGTCATAAAAAGTAGCTGTAATTTGTATTATTTATTTAGGGAAGTTTTGCATTTATTTAACATGAATTATATATTTGAATTAAAAAAAATTATTAATTAATTTTTAAAAGTCCTCCAAAAAATATTTATTTTATATTATCTGAAACTGAATAATAATGACAAACATGCCTATCATTTTGAAACAATTAGTCAATTTTTAACAACCAAATAATGGACAATTTTAACAATAAACCATAGAGAATCTACAATCTTATTAGTTTTTAAAATAAAATATTTTAACAGATCTTCCTATTTAGTTTCATTTATCATAACTTTTTGTAAATATATTCGATTAAAACAGAAGTATAACAGTAACATTTTAGTGTATAACATATGATTTTCCCACTAAAAATAATTGATTTTTAGAAAAATTCTCATTATTGGCAATAATGTTAAATACATTTCTAACCAACTTTCTTTAAAAAAAATTGTATTTTTTATTTTGAAAAATAATTTGTGTTTAATTTTAAATTTCAAATATTTGCTATTTGGGTTGGCTTTTCCGAGTAATTTGATTTTACTATTATTTGGCTTGTCTGAATCAAGTATTCGTTATATAAAATACCCGAAAACAAAATTAATATTTACAAGTTACTTGACATGATTTGTTACTTGCGAGTATCTGAAATTAAAATACATATTCTAATGAGGAACAAATACTTTTAACTTTTAACGAGTAATAAGTATTTTTTAACAAACAAATAGTACTTATTAACGAGTAACAAGTAGTTTTTAGTGGGTAATAAATATTTTATAATGAGTAACAAGTATTTTTTAAAACAAGTAACGAGTTACATGAAAAAGGGGCAAGTAACAAACCAAGTATTAGAAATGTATTTATCTATTTGGAATTGCTTAAGAGATGTTAAGCAAATGGTTGGTAGTGGTGATTCTGGTGAATTGTTGTAAATATAGAATTATCTTTGGATATGATGCTGGTATAAGAGGCACTAGACCCAGCGCGGATTTGAATTTTCGATTTTTGGTTATTTATTTAACTAAATAATGTATTTGTAATATTTGATGTATTATATTCACCATGTAAATAATTTTTTGGCATCTTAAACCATCTATTTACGATGAATATTCGATATCATATAAAAAATTGAACAAATAGACGTAATTAGAGAATTGTAGACGATATATAAAAACAATGGTTATTAATGTAAAATATGAAGAAATATTATATTATGACTTAGTATGGCATAAAAGATTATAAATTAGTTATACATGTTTAAAGAAAATAAAATGATTTTTAAACTTCTATGAAAAATTTAACATATAAAAAAGGGCGATGAATTAGTCATCGAATTGTAAATAATTTCATAATTTTATTAATAATAAATTATTTATAGTCTTTGTTTTACGTCAAGATAATTATTAAATGTCCATAACATTAATATGTTAAAAGCTGTTGTAACCGTTTTTTTCCGGGAAGTGTAACAAAAAAAATTACATTTAACTCTTCGTTTTGTTTAAGTTCTATGTCGGTAAAAGATTAAACTTAATGATATTAAGTTTAAATTTTATTAAGGAAAACTCATTGATTTAAGTGGAAAAGACAAACATTAAAATAAGTAGTTTAATTTAATTTTCAGTGGCATGAAAATGTAAATAAGTTAGAAAACTTAGGGGTATTTTTTAATGGGTACTTCTCTTTTAATAATA
>NC_027750.1:16519802-16523913 GCF_000695525.1 Brassica oleracea var. oleracea | reverse complement strand
GTTTGAATATTGTACATCGATCGATGCATGATGTAAGTTGACTATATAAAACTTGAACATGATCATTTCAAACTAAAGTATAGGTAAGTTATATGCATTTGTTATATTGTAGTTAATATATTTTAAATATTACATAAGTCAAGTGATTCACGTTTTCGTAAAAATAAAATTCAAGTTCATTATTGGACCGTACTCGTACGTAATAAGCTACGTTAAATATGATGTATTTTTAGGTTCATTTAATGACATTAAGTTTAAATTTGATTAAGGAAAACTCATTAATTTAACTGGAAAAGACAAGCATTAAAATATGTAGGTTTATTTAATGACATTAGGTTTAAATTTGATTAAGTAAAACTCATTAATTTAATTGGAAAAGACAAGCATTAAAATAAGTAGTTTAATTTAATTTTCAGTGGCATAGAAGTGTAAATAAGTTAGAAAACTTAGGGGTATTTTTTAATGGGTACTTTTCTTTTAATAATAGAGATAGGACCTGATTAATCAAAATAATTATACTTTTTTTCTTAATAACAATACGATTCATTTTTTTGTTGTAATATATAATATACAAATTCAGAAAAATTATTTACTCAACGGAAAATATGTAACACGGGAACCATATCTTTTTCTAGTGGATATGCTCATGATTTGAAATTTATTGTGGAACGCCGAGATTAAAGAAAAATGTTTGTCGACTAGAAAGTATCGAAAGGGGAGATTCGCATTAGGCCCGCCCAGTCCACCTGAAAGAAACCCCAAATCCGTACAGTCTGACATAGATAGGTGTTGATCTAGTGAACAAATTGTTGGCCACATGCCATTTATGACGTGTGTCAGTCGAATCATTCTGATTTTTCAGCACATTTTTTCCTTTCTATTTTTCATTGAAATTTCATTATTCTAACAATTATTACAAAATTAGGTAATATCAAAAACTTAACACAAAAAACTGATGGACAAAAACTATTCGGAAGCAAACAGCCCAGCAAAGAACACAACAGACGCAATAAATCCTTGAAGACAGAACAAAATTTAGGTAAAACATATGTATGGCACGAAATGTTTTTATTTTTTAAGAAGAAAGCCACTCTCACGACCGCTTGAAAGAAAATTATAGGCGACGGTTATAATTGAAAGACAAGAGCCACACAAAAAACAAACTGCTAAAACATTTCCAAAAAGTTAAAAAAGAAAAAAAAATACAAAGAAGGAATCAGATAATGAAAAAGTAAAGGTTATTTTGCTCTATATTCATAAAAGGGGAAAAATTAAGAATATACCCATAGTACAGTTAAAAGCAGCGGATGAGACAATTTGCGCACAAACATGACCAAACGCTTCTTTAAAGTGCGTGCACGTGATATTGACACTCTAAAGCTAAAGTTGTCACATTGTACTACATACCATATAGTATAATCATATAAAGAATTAATTTAGTTAAGAGGTTGAATTTCATCCATTACGTGACTATAATATATATGATTATGATATAGTATGAAATACTTGACACAAGCACATAAGCTTTTTATTTCTGTGTATGCCCATAATACCTAATTAATTGAGGGGTCAAAGTTAGTGTGATAGATTGAGAATGTTATACTAAACTATACTATATCTATTATATGAATGAACAATATATTTACACCAATAGTACATCACGAAGAGGAAGAATAAGAGAAAGCGAAAGAAAAGAGAGATGAAAAAGAAGATGAAGAGAAAAAAAGGATGAAACACAAAGAGATATAAAGTTATAGTCTTATATATATAAAAGTTTTCGAGCATTTTTCTTAAACTGGAAAAAAGAGATCGTAAAACGATAGTTCGGTTCTATTTTTCAAATAGAATAAACAAAAAAATACTAAATTTGAGTGTGAAAGGTGAGTATTAAAAATCATGAAACTTATGAGAAAATACAATTTTCAGAAGGATTGAAAGGTGTTGCCATGAATGATGGAAGATAAGAACTACCACAAAAGGTGGAAGAGGAGAAAAAGATATGTTGGGAAGAGGTAAGGAGATTACGGGTGGCGATGGTGGTGGTGATGAAACAATTGAATGTGGTGATGCTACATGTGGGATCTTTTGTAGTAACTGATGGTGATGAAACAGGAGGAGGAGGAGAAAGAGGAGGAGGAGGAGGAGAAAGAGGAGGAGGAGGACAAGACGTGGAGATGATGCAACAATACATGTTGCGTTGTACTATTTTATGTTTATCAAATGGAATAGTACAACGCAACGTGTAATGTTTATCTTCTCTGGTAGTTCTACGCATCATCCGTTTCTCAATCCACATATATCAAAAGTAGTAAAATTGTTAACCCAAACAAAGATATGAAGAAAAGTGATCAGACACAATTGTTGGATCATATGACTGCACGGTATGCGAAGTATCACTTTCCAAGAATTTCATAAAACTCGTAAATGATCATGGGATAAAAGAAAGAGAATAGGGCCTAAAAGAGAACAAAGATCAATATAAATTTTGGAAAAGAAAAAATAGTTTCAGAAGAATGAGATCAACGAAGTAAGTGAGAGTAAGAATGAAACAGTGGGATGAAAGACAATTTTTGTCTTTATACATATTATACAACGAATATCATAGCCAAAGAATTATTATGGTTATAAACTTGATTTTTGGTATCCCCTAGACTATATTTACAAAGTGATTTTGCCACATGTCCTTTCTACAATCAATTTCACAAAACAAATATGAAATGAATAATGAAATTGATGATATGTCTTATACCTTAATATGACAAGGACAATTGCATTTAATGTTAATTTATATTTTTGGTAAACTTTTTAAAATATAGTAATAACTCATATATTACATTTTATGTCAATTTATATTTTTGGAATTTTTTTTAGAATATGGGAATAACTCATAAATCATCATAAAAATAAATATATTCAAATATGGCATTATAAATTTTGAAATATAAATTAATTATATATTTTTATATTATACAATTTTATTACTAAAAATTTCAAAAATGTATACAATTTTTTTTTAGAAAGTTATAAAAATTTAATCGTAATATAATTATTTTGTTATATATCTACGCTTAGCCGCAAGGGTGGAATTGATATGTCTTCAGTTTCGTCTATGCTGCATAGTGAAGGTGTTTTGCTTTACGTTTATGTATGTTTGGTTATTGTCTCCTGGAATGTCCGACTCCTGTCTCTGGTTCTTATCCGACTTTAGTTTCCTTAGTCTTGTTTTGTTGATCAATCCTTTTTACTGTAGGATGGATTGATTTTTTATAATGAACTATTTTCATTGTCGTCTAAGTGAAATCCTCAGATGACAAAATAAGATCAACCCTAGTATAGCTAAACCAAAATAGCAAGAGAGCCCAATTTTAGTAAATCATATCTGTATAATTGTTAATATAAAATAAATAATAAGTAAATATAAAATATAAAAAATAAAAATATTACATTAAACATCTATCTTAATATTACCATTTGATATAAAAACAAGAAAATTAGAATAAATTTGAGAAATTCTCTAGTATAGTATTTTTTAAGTTTTTAACACAAAAATATCCTTCGATGAGAAAAATAACCGAATTTTTTTTATCAAAGAGTAAAAATAGATTTATACCATAGGATTAACTAATCTAGACTTAGAGTTTAGAGTTAAGGGTGTGGTTTTGAAGATAGGGTTTCAAATTTTAAAAAATAAAAAAATTAAAATTTTCAAAATAAAAAAGAACTATTTTGGTCATTTTCTTTATTAAAGGCTATTTGTTTTACAGAAACTTAAAAATTGATATTTGCACTACAAGAAAACACAAATTTAACGACGGCCAAAATCGTCGTTATTTCCTCGGAAAAGAAGGCTTACGAGGAAATGGCGATGAAAGACGTTTCGTCGTTATATGATTGTCGTAAGAGAAGATTCGTCGCCATTTCCTCGTTAATTAGCGAGGTTATATTTTCCTCGTAAAGAAGAATTAAGTTTTCGTCGTAAAGACCACGTGGGGTTTCCACGTAACGCGGTCGTTGTGCTTCCTCGTAAGAAACTCGTAAATGATTCGTCGTAAAAGACCCGCAAAAACCTCTAAATAAATTCGTCGTAATAAAAACGTAAGGAACACGGAAA
>NC_027750.1:16490430-16517962 GCF_000695525.1 Brassica oleracea var. oleracea | reverse complement strand
TTGAACAACACCGATTTTTTTCTGAAGACAATTTGAATATCGGAACGGGAACTTGCCCATTGCTTTTAATATGTAACTCGCTTCTTGAGCAAATATCCGGCAAGTCCAACCTCGATTTTATGTTGTCTTTTGTCTTCCCTGGGACATTCAATATTGTATTCATGATGTTCTCAAAGAAATTCTTCTCTATATGCATCACATCAAGGTTGTGGCGCAGAAGGAGATCCTTCCAATATGGTAACTCCCAAAATATACTCTTCTTGTGCCAGTTGTGATGAACACCGTAAGAATCAGGCATATTACGAGGGACATGCCAATTACCACCCCAGCGAACTGTTTCGTTAGCTCCGTAGTAGTCGATTTGCGCTTCAATTTGTTCTCCAGTTAGATATGGAGGAGGAGTGTCTCTCACAACCTTTTTGTGCCTAAACAAATTCTTGTTTCTTCGGTACGGATGGCCAACTGGAAGAAATCGACGGTGACAATCGAACCAACTTGTCTTTCTACCATTCTTCAGTTGAAATGCATCTGTCGTTCCATTACAATATGGACAAGCTAATCTCCCATGTGTAGTCCATCCAGACAACATCCCATAGGCAGGAAAGTCACTTATGGTCCACAAAAGCATAGCTCGCATCGTAAAATTCTTCTTCGTTGAGCAGTCATACGTCCTCACCCCTGTTGACCACAAATCTTTCAACTCTTTTATCAGTGGTTGTAGGAAAACATCAAGTGACCTTTTTGGATGCTTCGGACCGGGTATTAATATGGTCAAGAATAAAAACTCCCGTTGCATGCACATCTCCGGTGGCAGGTTGTATGGCGTAAGAAAGACAGGCCACAATGAATATTGTCTCCCTGACATTCCAAATGGACTAAATCCATCTGTGCATAATCCGAGGTACACATTCCGGCTATTGCTAGCGAAATTCGGATGTACTTTGTTAAAATTTTTCCAGGCTCTTGCATCTGATGGATGAGTCATCTCACCATCCGTCTGAGTATGCTCGGCATGCCACCTCATCTTTCCAGCAGTCTGCTCCGATTGGTACAATCTTTTCAATCTATCTGTAATTGGTAGGTACCACATCCTTTGGTACGGTACCCTATTACGTCCCCTTCCTTGCGGCTTGAATCGTGGTTTCTTGCAGAATCGACATTCTTCCAACTTCTCATCATCTCCCCAGTAGATCATGCAGTTGTCGATGCAAACATCTATCATCTCCGAAGGCAACCCAAGACTATAAACCAGTTTCTGAATCTCATAATAAGAATCAGCAGACTCATTGTCTTCCGGCAAATACTCTTTAAATAAATCTGCCCATTCGTTCATGCAACTTTCAGGTAGATTGTGATCAGTTTTAATATTCATCATTCTAGCAGCCAATGACAATTTAGAGAGACCTTCTCTACAACCACTGTAAAGTGGTTGATTTGCCGCATCTAACATTTCATAAAACTTTTTTGAATCTATGTTAGGTTCTTCATCTTCATCATCATGAGCTACGAATGCATCAGTTACCATATCATGAACCCTATCATAATCTACCATCGGCTGATCCTCCTGATGGTAACTATGTGCATTATGCAATTGATGATCAACCGGTTCTTCTTGAAAGTTGCTATTACTACTACTAGCTTCATTCTGATCATAACTATAACCTTCTCCATGTTGAAACCAGATATAATAATTTGGCGTGAAACCTCTATTTACTAAATGCTTCCAAACATTTTCACGATTTGCCAACTTTGAATTGTTACATTTCCTACAAGGACAGAATATTTTACCGCTTTCTTGGGCGAGCGGTGTAGAATCTGCTTGATGCATAAAACGCTCCAACCCAGCAAGATATTCTTTCGTCACTCTCCCGTTAGCATCTCTATGCATATACATCCACCTCCGCAACTCGAAAATATTTCCCAAGCCCGACATTTTTTTCACGTTTTTTTTCTTGTTGGTGTGCTTAAAATTATGTTCAAACCTCCATATATATAGAAAATTTTCGAATCTGGTAGTTGAATTTTGCTAGGAATTTACGACGAAAAATTAGGTTGGTGGCAAAAAAAACGTGTTAAGTTGGTGGATTTCTCGTTCTTTCCTCGTAAGTTATTTCCTCGTAAAAATCATGCTAAAATTACGACGAATTTGCGACGAAACACATTTTTCTCGGAAAAACCACGTCAACTTATGACGATTCTACGAGGAAAAGCTTTACTCGGTATTTTACAAGGCCATTACGAGGAAATTTTATTTCCTCGCAATTTCATCGTTAAGTCATCGTAATTTCACGAGGAATAGTTTTCCTCGTTAAATTTTCTTGCTAAAACTGTGTTTTCTTGTAGTGTTGAGGGAATTACTCTAAAATATAAGAAAAATAAATAATAAGTAAATATACAATATAAGAAATGAAAAACTATACATCAAACATCTATCTGAAAATATATATTCTGTTTTTTTTCTTTTAAAGAAATATATATTCACACAAACATACAATTCATAAGATATAGTTAACATTTGAAAATCAAAATAGAATCGCACGTGGCGCGGATTAACTCCTAATCTATACTAATAAAAGAGACCTTTTGAGACTTCATGTGTCTATCTCAGCGAAAAAAATATTCGCTGATGTGGATGCTCTATGAAGCCTCAAAAAGTAAATTTTATTATTTTTCCTTATATTGTATATTTACTTATTATTATTTTTTATTTTTTAGTAACAATGCCACATGTCATCTTTCTGAAAAAGTATTTTTCGTTGATGTGGACGCTCTATGGAGTCTCAAAAGGTCTCTTTTATTAGTATAATTCTTCTCCAAAGATCATATTTCTATTTCTTATATTGTGTATTTAGTTATTATTTATTCTACAATATATATTTCATATATATTTTTAATTTAGCTTTTTTATTTCTTAATTGTATATTTACTTATAATTTATTTTTCTTATATTGTATATTTACTTATTAGTTTAAAGCAATGTTTCTGTTTATTTATTTACTTATTATTTATTTTTTCTTATATTTCAAATTTACTTATTATTTATTTTCTATTTTTTAAATAATTATGACACGTGTCATCTTTCGGGTTCGGGAGAATTGTTTTCGCTGATGTGGACGTTCTATGGAGCCTCAAAATGCCTCTTTTATTAGTATAGATTCTTCTCAAAAGATGACACGTGGCATTGTTACTAAAAATAAAAAATAAATAATAAGTAAATATACAATATAATATTAAGTAAATATACAATACAAATATTATATTAAAAAAATATTTAAATGTACCATCTAATAAAAATAAAATAATAAGCGTTGTTACTAAAAAAAAAACGTAAATATACAATATAAGAAAAAAAAATAATAAGAAAATATATAATATAAAAATAGTAATATTGCATTAAACAATAATTTGTAAATAGTAATACTACATTAAACATCTATCTCAAAAATATATTGTTTTACATTTTTATTATTTACAAATATTTTTATAAGTAAATATATATAAAACATAGCAAGAAATAAATAATAAGTAAATATACAATATAAAAAATAGAAATGTTACATATTAAAATAAGTAAATATAAAATATACGAAAAGATAAATAATTAAGTAAATATAGTATATAAGAAACAAAAATATTACATTAAATATATATATCGTAATATTATCATTGATATAAAAGCAAGAAATTTAGAATAAGTAAATATAAAAAATAAGAAAATATAAACAGTAAGTAAATATACAATATAAAAATGGAAAAACTAAATTAAACATCTATCTGAAAAATGTATAGTTAAATAAATAATAAGCAAATATACGATATAAGAAATAAAAATATTACATTAAACATCTATTGTAATATTACCATTTGATATAAAAACAATAAAATTAGAATAAATAAATATAAAATATGGAGAAATTCTCTAGGATAGTCTTTTTAAGTTATTTCCACAAAAATATCCCTCAATGAGAAAAATAACCAAAATTTTTTTTATTAAAGAGTAAAAATACATTTATATCCTAGGGTTAAATAATCTAGACTTAGGGTTTAGAGTTAGGGGTGAGGTTTTGAGGATATAGTTTCAAATTAAAAAAATAAAAAATAAATATTAAAACTTTCAAAATAAAAATGAGATATTTTGATCATTTTCTTTATTGAATGCTATTTTTTTGGCAAAAACTTAAAAAATAGATATTTGAGAGAATTGCTCTACAATATAAGAAAAATAAATAATAAGTAATATACAATATAAGAAATGAAAAACTATATCAAACATCTATTTAAAATTGTATAGTTTTTTGTTTTTTTCTAAGGAAATATTCAGTCACGCAAACATACAATTCAGAATTTTGCTGTTAAGAATACAACGTCCAAAAGAAAAGCTATATAATTAACATTTGAAAATCAAAATAGACTCGCGCGTAGCGCGGATTAACTTTTACGGGGGGTTATTGGTAGTTAAATTTTGAAGGAGTTATAAAATTTAGAGATTCTATTGTTATTGGTTTATGTATTCTTACAATCTTGTTAGAATCTTTTGTTATTGGTTTATGGACTTTTAAATTCTATATAAAATCTTTTGTTATTCAAAAAGTTTAGTTTTTATTGATTTTTTAATTCTAGTAAACTCTCTTGTTATTGGAACATAAATTCTCTCTAGTTTTACTCATAACACTCAACTTTATAAATATCATCTATACTCATAAGATTCTTAGAATCTATGTAACAAAAAACACAAATATACAAACACAAAAAGTTGTGTATTACATTTTTGTTGTCATGTGAAAAATAATTGTAAAAAAAAATTAAAGATAAAAAAATTATTAAAGATAACATAATCAAGAATCATGAAAAAATCATAGGTTGACCTTAGAAAACTTTAAACAAAAATCAAACAAGAAAAATTCAAATATTAAAAAATAAAAAAAAAATATTTTAACATCAAATAACTATATTTATTGAAAGATAAATCTGGAAAGAAAAACATATATGGAAATTCATGCTATTCAATCATAATCAATGACAATTTATGCAATACATATGGCAAGAATTCATCAAATCTACTTAACTCTTAAAAATCTTTGAACTTTAAAAAATTTCATATTTTACACAAATTTCATTTCCAATATGCCCCCTTTAGTTTTATATATTAAAGTAATGTTTATTCTTTTCCGGTGATGCCATATCATTGAATAGGACGATGAGAAAGTGACACGTGGCATTGTTTTTAGACTTAAATTCTCGGATGTTTCTTGGTGGGCTAGGTATTTAGATAAGTGATTTTTTCGATATGGGCCATTATTGAACGTTTTTATGGGCCATGCATATTCTCTTTGCCTTGGAGATTCCCATCGTTACACTGATGTGATGATCGTCGCATCCGAAGTCCAAAGCCAGTTCATCCTAACGGCGTCGAATCTTGGTCAGTGTTATTGTGATCGATTTATTTCCGACCATATTAGAATCTAGCACCGCTGTCTTATCGAATGGTTTTGTACTTGCCGGCGAAAGAAATCCCTGAACGTTACAGAAGCCGTCTGAATTCGAGCGTTGTCTTTAACTCCCTCATTAACATCAATTCTCCACTCTTCACACGATTTTTCATTGAATGCCTCCAACGTAATTCCAATGTGTGAATCTTCAGAGTATAAATAGGTAAGTCTCAATCTGAGAAATTCATCAGTTCAAGGAGAAAGAGAGGTAAAGCTTCTAACTTTCACATCTATGCTCTTTGGTTTCAGCAGTATCGATCATTTATTTATGATTCTCAGAAAGATGATTGAAGATAATGATGATTATGATGATGATGACCTTCTCTTTCCTTGAATCAAGTGACTTCATTTTATATTTCTCGATTATAAAAGTCTTAAGACTTTGAACCAATCTTTATGGGTAAGCTTCCTTCAAGTGTATGAAATAGGTGCATGAAGCTTTTCTCCATGGCGAGAATGCTTGGGACCGTTAGTGATATAGGAGTAAACTGTTCGCAAACTCTAGCATTCGGAACGTTACAAGGAGAATATTTGTTATCTCAAACTTTGGTAAGAAAATGTAATATTTATCTTCTAGCTCGCTCTGATTTATTCATTTTATGGGACATTACTATAGAAAAATCCTAACTTCTGTTATATATATAAACTAGAGCTTGACTCGCACGATTTTGAGTTTTTTTTAAAAAAATTGATATTTATTTTTCATAATTAGTATCATATATTTTATATGTGTTACTATATAACTAAATGTATATTGGTTATTTGAATATTTTAGGTTCTTATGCATCATAATCGAATCCGTACCAAAACGGATAATTACTTTTGATTATTTGATTATTTTAAGGTTATTTTTAGTTTGGATACAAAATATATGAATTGAATCAGGTAATATGGTTATTTTTGGTACAAATATTTGAAGTTTAAGATACATAACGAATTTATTGAGTTTATTTGGTCTAGTTAAGTTAACTAACGTTTCCGTGGGGGTGGGGGAGTTTATTTGCATTGTTACACTGGATTTAAATAAAGAAAATGCGTATGTTTGTTTAATTACAACATGAAAGCCATATCAATAATAGAAATTTATCTTTAATTGATTGCATAGAGTATCAAAATATGGTAAATTTATTGGTTAGCTAGATTATAGGAAGTAGTAGTTTTAATTCTAATTAAATAAGGAAAATATAATAAATACTTAACATTTGATTTATTAATTACTTCAGTGGCATATGATTGTAAATAAGTTATAAGTTTAAGGGGTAATTCTTATTTGTACTTATGTTTTAATAGTTTAGATTGTACTAATGTTTTAATAGTTTAGATACGTTCCACATAAGTCTAAGGTGAAAACCGCCAATGAGATCTTCAGTATCGGAATATCTAGGTAATGTTCTTCATCTTGGATTCTTGGTCCTCATCGTAGATTAATTAACATTCAGCTTTTATCACATGGTCTGCTTCAAAAGTGTTAAACTTTAGTCAAAAAAGCAAAGCCTATGAAAAGTTGAATGATAGCTTACAAAAAATTCATGGTGAGAACTATGAAAAGACTCAAACAGCTGATGAAGTAAGAGCCTTCTTCCGTTTTTGAACTGTTAAATTTCTTTATGCCCTATGTTTCTTTCCACATGATACTTAGTGATTCTACCTACCAGCAGGAACAAAAATAAAGTGATACCATCGCATTAACTTTAACCTTTGAAAATCACTGAAAGTTTTTTATAAGTTCCCTTACATGATAATGTTTTCTATAGATACAGGAAGACAAGTGCTAGGATCACAAACAATAAATCCAAAACCTAATCAGTAAGTGATTCTGCATTTCTCTGCTTTCTAACTTTTAAGCATGTACAAACTTCACTAAAAACTCTTAATTTTTTGTCAATTCACTATGATTTGTGCAGCTCATCCAAATCACATTTTCCTACCTGTACAACACATGCAGACAAGTCAAAACCATATTTTGGTTCTTGGGTCAGGCTGGGAGGCATGGTAGAGAGGAACAAAAAAAAAAAAAAATTCTTCACCTAGAAAATGGACAACATTCAAGGTAATATAAAAATCTTCCTTTGTGGTGTGCCTCTTTTTGGTCTGGTAATATAAAAGCTAACATATTCTTTGATTGTTTGTTCCATTTAATTATATAATTTATATATATTTTACGATGTTGTCGTTTTTACTATGTTAAAACTGAGAAAGGGATATTTGATGAGATATGAGTTACATGCTTTCATTGAATGCAATCAAGTGTATCAACTTTAAAAAAATTACTAGTTACTTCTTCAAGCTTTAGTTGATGAAGAAAAAAATGAATTTCATAGAACATTTATATGCGGTTTGGTTCATCTAGATTTCCATAATTTGTGTAACTGGCACTACATTTAAGTATATTTTTGATTAGTTACGGTATGGTTCACTCTAATTTCTTCAACTAAATGATTTGACATGGATGTGATATATAACTAAAGTAAAAATCTGCTGGAAGTTTCATATTTTATTAATTTATAAAATAATAATTTAAGAAAACAGTCTAAAATAGAATGAAAAATATTCAAACAAAGAATTTTGTTTTTAAACAAAGTTCAACAAAAGCTATAATAATTTACAAAAAAATAATCAGTTAAACACTAAAAATTAATTAAAATTTCATTCAAAATATACTTATGATCTGAAACAAACAGATATTCTAAAACATTATTTGCTGTAAAATAAGAAAACAATAATTAATATTTATAATATTAATGAAACTATGTATATAGTATTTTTTAAATTACATTTATTAAATTTATCAAATTGTATTATATTTAGTTAATTTAGCTTGGAGGTGAATAAAACTATTGTCATCAAAGAACTAATTAGCGTAAAAAAGTATTAAAACTTGAGTGTCTTGAAATAATTAAGTATTATATATTCCTACTTTAATTTTCTTTTATTATGTCAGAGATATATATATATATATATATATATATATATATATAATCATTACATTTTTGAAATTATCTTTACTAATTTTGTATTCTCTATACAATAGAAAAATTGTGGATGTTAATGTTATTTTTTTAGCTCAAAACCAAAAAATGTTTATTAAAAATAACAATACTATCTGAAAATTATATTTATTATCTGTTTGTTAATAGTGTTGCTTTAAGTTTAGAATAAATATTTACAAAGTTAAAATATATATTTATATAAAATAGTTTTTCTATATGTTTCCGCCCGTAAGACGGACCAACCCTAGTTAAAAATATATGATCTTGTAATATTGGAAAGTTTTTTTTTTTGCAAGAAACAGTTCTATTATTCAAACGGATAACCAGACTGGAATACAACAAGTCAACAACCAAGGTAACAAAGCTCTCTATGAAAAACTGTGGAGTTCTAAGTAAAAAAATCATCAATCCCAATTCGCCCTCTTGGAACATAAAAAATCTTGAATATATTTCATTTAATACTTGACAATATTTTATATATTCCACCCCTGCGTAGATATATTATATTTCTTTGTATCGCACGATTTTTAGATATACAAAAATTACTTAATATAAAACAAAATCAAAATGAACAATAAACTAACGGGCATAGTAGAAATCTCACAGGTACTGTTTACAAGGTATGACACCATCCTCATCACTAACATTAATATGAATGGTATTTTAATATATGAAGTTCCAAATCTTATAATGAATGATAAATATTAAATTATTTTTTCCGTATGAACGAGATGGAAGATTAATCCAACAACAGATCGTTAAACATATTTCAGATTTGTTAAATAGACATATTCCGGGAACTTTTGTTTCGCTAACAATTTTGAAAATATTTACATTCTTATGTAATCATATTTATTTTTCACTTGTTAAAATAAATTATTAAAAATTAGCAAATAGAAATATTATTTTATTTTATTTTTAATCAAATTACAGTTGATGTTTTTGAAATTTTAGTTTTTCCAGGTTATTAATCAAACATGTAAAAATATTTTATCAAGTACAAATTCGAAACTGTTTAAACAAACATATTAACTCATTTCCACTATAAAGACATTGAAACAAACTCTAACCAATTCGAAGCTAAGTCAAAAGAGGGATGATCACAATTTAATTTAAATAGCCGAAATGAAAATAAAATCAATGTGAAATTGTTAATAAATGGACTATTCCATCTCGATTCTCATGTAATTATATTTATATAAATTTTTATTAAACTATATAATATTAAAACACAGATAAACTTTTCACAAGATCAAACGTTTAATTATATTTGGCATACAAACTAAAGTTTTACAAGGTCAAAAATATTTCCAAGCTTAAAATCTTAGACTATATAGATATCATTAAAATAAATAATGTACACAAATTTAAACATAAAATAAAAAAAAAATATAAAACACTTAGATTATAGAAAATTTATTTTTGTTATATAAAATTTTTAACTTACAAATTAATCATTCGCTTTCAAAGTGTGATAAAAATATATATTTTTTTCTTTTAAAACTGTAGTGTAAATTTAAAAGCCCAAAAAAAATCAACAAGAAAGCATTAAAAAAAAGAAGAAAAACAGTTACACATGTTCAAATTCAATAATGTTTAACTCGAGAATTTTTTTGTTCATTGGCGTCTTATGACCCACTCTCAAAGTTGGCCATACGCTTGTAGGATAGAGCCAGTTTAGCTCAATGTTTGCCCGACATGTTTTTCCAAGTGGGTCACCCTTACCAATTTGCATACATAATAATTTTCTTAAATAATACTCCATCTTCCGTCCGTTTCTAAATTATCCAAGTTTAAAAAAAATATTTTTTTTCTAAAAGATCAATATTTTACATTTATGTAATAATATCAAATTGTAAACTTCAAAAACATTAATTGTGTTTACTGAATTTTGATTGGTAAAAAGTTATACAAAATAGCTAAACACATAAAGTATTACATTTATTATCAAAAATTTAAGTGTTTTTTTAATAAATGGAAAAACTCTAAAATATAGATCATTCAAAAACCGAGAGACTATTCATAAGCTATTGTGATTGTGGAGAGCAGTAGGGCACGACCAAAAAACATCAATTTATTTATATTATTATTTCAGTGCCACTTTAAAGCATATATGTGGTTTGAATGTCCTTGACTAGAATTTAACGTTTATAGTTAGGCTACGTGGCTGACAAGTTGGTTTACAGCTTTGATTTTTTGGTCTTCGTGATATTTTGAAATTATACAACGATAAACGCAAAGTATAGTCCCCTTAATATATGCATATATATATATATATAATATATATTACTTCCCGGTTTTATTAAGAAATTTGTAAGGTATGACCAGTGCCTTTCTTGACATTTTAAAAGCTACAAATAATTTCAAAAAGTTGTCCTTTTACCGATTTTTGAAATTTTCATTAAAATAAGATAGACACGAGTAATTTCTTTTAAAATCTTGTTTATCAAAAAAAAAATTGGTGGACTGGAAGCTAGTGTCTTTTGTGGTTCCCATCAGAGCCGACACTAGGTAAGGTATGGTATTCTCATGGTCAACATGGATCTCAGTGTTCTTGAACTCTAAATTCATCCCAAAAAAAAAAAACTCTAAATTCATGCCTTCTTAAGTTCTTATAGTTATTGTCAGGCTGTTAGGCTTTGTGATTATCGTTGTAGTGGACGCCATTTATTTCTTTATCTTGCATCTTTCGTTTGGCTTTGTTCTTTCCAAAGTGTCTCTTATTTGGGTTTTTGGTTCTAGAAAAGTAGATCTTGCTGAGTGCAGTGACAGCTGAGTAGTGACATGGTTTAAAGTTCTTTCCGAGCACAATGAGTTTTCAAAGGTCTTTCTCGAGCGCCTGAAAGTACTGATTGTTCTTACTTTATTCTCACTGTGACTTTTATTTTAACTTTTGACTTTGATTTTACCAATACCAACGATACAATTCACATAATACCTCATTACCTCTATAGGAGCAAAACATTTGTCGGTTTGTGAATTTATCATCAATTCTATGAAATTATCTTAGACCATAATTAACCCCAATCTCTTAACTGGAATTTTTAGCTTCGAATAAAAGACAGTTTTTAGTTTTTTTTTAGATTTTAACTAAGAAAATCTAAAACCGTCTCTTAAATAAGAGATATAAGAGCCGTCAGTTAGCCGAAAAATATAAAAAAAACAAAAGAATGTCAAATCATAAATTAAGAATCCTGAGTAAGAGATCTGGGTTAATCATATGCCTTTATGAATGCATTTTAGAGAAACTCTGTTGCCAAAAAAAAAGTGTATAAATTCTGATTTATATATTAGTTTCACGGATTAATGCCAACAGGTAACGTTGATCTTTCTATAACAGTGTGAGTTGTACAAAAGTGACTCCACGTTCAATTAACACATATTTCCAAATATAAAGATTCATTTAGTGAACAAGCAAACATCAACTTGTATATTGGATTATAGTCTGTATCGGTTCAAACTTCAAACCTAACTTTTTGCTTTTTGTATTATATAATATGTTGTTAATTTTAGAATAAAGTCTTATTTTATTTTTTTCCTATTAAATGTCCCACATCACCTATGTTGATGATTCCGGGGTAATATACATGTGTATGGACAATCTTCCGATCATAAACTAGTTTTTAGTTATGAATTAGATCCATGTTATATTAGTGATAAGTCTAACTCACATCCAAAACTATCTTATAAGTGGAGGATTGCCTATACACATATATATTACACAAGAATCATCAACATAAGCAACGTGGAACATTTAATAGCCCTTCTCGAGACGTAGGTGGGAAATGGTTTAGTGGAAACAGTCCAAGCTTAACATCTTAGAAATCATAACGCTAGACTTTTACCATAGACTCTGATTACATCGTACCAGTTAGGCTCATAGTTTCATTAAATATATTTTTAAACACTAACGTAAAGATTTTGATTGAACTTATTATTAATTATTTTTATTTCCCAAACTTTTTTACTTTCACCTCTCTTAACTTTGTTTCGTTTTTATAACGAGGTTATATAGTACAGGAAACGCCGAGCATAGCTACAAATTTACTTACATCCCAAACCAGAATCCAAATTGGTATCAAAAGATAAAGGAAACTGTAAACTTAGAGAGAATGTATGAAACTGTTCTGTATATTACTCAATGATCAAGTCACGTACATATATACTTGTTACACTAGATTCTCTCAACAATATGATCTCACGATAACATGCAATCTACTTAGTCCTTATGATAATCTTTAGGACTTATCGACAGCCCCCTTCATGCTTATCGCTTGACTACATGGTTCGGTTAGCCTCAACCGAACCTATCCACCTTAACCACTCTCAACACTCCCCCTCAAGTTGGAGCGTGCAAGTTACGGACACCCAACTTGTTGAGAAGATAGTGAAACTGTGCACTTCCTAACGCCTTGGTCAACAGGTCAACTAGTTGCTCAGTCGTTCTGACATGTCTTGTAACGATGAGCCGATCCTCCACTGCATCTCGCACGCTATGGCAGTCGGTTTCGATGTGTTTCGTCCATTCGTGGAACACCGGATTCGCAGCAATGTACAGTGCTGACTTGCTATCACAAAACAGGTCCATAGGCGACTTGTGTGCAACTCCCAAATCTCCCAGTAGGCGTTTCAACCACTTCAACTCTCTCAATGCTGCAGCCATTGCCCTGTACTCTGCCTCCGCCGATGAATGTGACACTGTATCTTGTTTTTTCGTTTTCCACGAGACAGGTGAATCTCCCAGCAAGACTATGTACGAAGACAAGGACCGACGACTAAGCGGGCATGATGCCCAGTCCGCATCACAAAACGCTCGTATGTGCAGATCACTAACTGCCTTCAACATGATCCCCTGACCCGGAGATCCCTTCAGATATTTCAGCACTCGTACTACCGCATCCCAGTGCGCTTCCCGCGGCTTGTGCATCACCTGAGATAGCACATGAACTGCGTAGCTCAGCTCGGGACGCGTGATGGTGAGGTAAACGAGACGACCAACGTAGCGTCTGAACCTTGCAGGGTTCTTGTGGAATGGCCCGTTATCTGAGAGCAGTTTGTGGTTTTGCTCCATAGGTGTCAGCACTGGCTTGCATCCCAAGAGTCCTGCTTCGGAAATGATGTCTATTGCGTACTTTCTCTGTGAGAGGAACATCCCTTCTGGTCCTCTAGCTATCTCGATCCCCAGGAAATATTTGAGTTTTCCAAGGTCCTTCATCTTGAAGCATTTGCTCAAATGAGCCTTAAACTTTTCCACCATATCAAGATCACTGCCTACAATGACGAGATCATCCACGTAGATGAGGACGCGCAGGCTTTTGTTATTCTTGATGTAAGTGAACAGAGAGTAGTCGTTGTAAGACTGCTTGAATCCGGCTTGCTTGAGTGTTGTTGTTAGTTTTGCGAACCAGCACCTTGGTGCCTGCTTCAGTCCATAGAGGGACTTTCTCAACATGCACACCTTGCTCGGATCGCTTGCGCTGAAGCCAGGAGGCATTCTCATGTACACTTCTTCCTTTAAGTCTCCATGCAAGAAAGCGTTATGCACGTCCATTTGATGTACATCCCAGTTCGTCAGCTTTGCAACGGGCGCAAACGTTTCCTCGTAATCTTCTCCCTCCACTTGTTTGTTACCACAAACGACGAGTCTTGATTTGCCTCGTTCAATCATGCCATCTGCGTTGAACTTGTATTTGTACAACCATCTACATCCCAGCGCCTTCTTCCCTGGTGGCAGGTCAGTCACATCCCACGTACCATGTTCTTCCAAGGCACCAATCTCTGTTCCCATCACATTGTTCCAGAAGGGGTCACGCACTGCTTCATTATAACTGCGTGGTGACTCCGCTACTGTGATCGCTGCTAGGAATGCCTGATGTTTCTCAGAGAAAATTGCGTCAGTCACATAGGCTGATAGAGGGTAAGAGGAGGTTTTACCTAGACACGTTTCAAAAGGCGACGATGAAGCGGCTGGAATGGGGTGATCGAAGTGTTTATCAGGACGACAATGCGCGTTGTAAGTCACATAGTCGCGGAGCTTAACCGAAGGCTTAGAGATGCGATGTCCTCTGCCAAGCTCCTGTTCTGCTACCTCCCTTGTCTCCTCACTCGTTGGTTCAACTGCCTCCTCTACGACGACCCTTGTCGTTCCTACCTCTGTTTCTTTTCTACCAGTATCCTCTTCTACTGGTTTTTCAGCTTCGTGCTCGACCACTCCGCTGGTCTCTTCTTCTCCAGGTGCAGTAGTTACTGTTTCGACTGCCTCAGTTCGATCACTCCCCCTGGAGTCAGGTACCAGCTCCAAAGTTTCAGTCCCTTGCACCAGTTGGATGTCGGCAGAGGCGGTAAGGCCACCATCTTGTTCATTATCGTACGGAAAAATACTCTCGTTGAATTCGACATCTCGGGATATGAAGAATTCGTGTTTCTCCAAGTCATACAGTTTCCATCCTCTCTTCCCAAATGGATATCCAACGAACACACACTTCCTACTCCGCGCCTTAAATTTATCTTTATCGCGCTGCATGTTGTGTGCAAAGCACAGGCACCCGAACGTCTTCATGTCTGTGTACACCGGAGCCTTGCCGTACAAGATTTCATACGGCGTTTTCCCTTTCAGCAAGCTTGAAGGAGTTCTGTTGATTACGTGTGCAGCCGCTAGTACACTCTCACCCTAAAACTTGACTGGAATGTTGGCTTGAAACATGATCGATCTGGCGACATTGAGTATGTGGCGGTGCTTTCTCTCCACTCTGCCGTTCTGCTGAGGGTTGCGACGCAAGAAGTCTGGTGCAAGATACCGTTCTCAGCAAATTACCTTGAGAGACACGTGAACTCCGTGCCGTTGTCACTCCTGACCGTTTTGACATGCTTACCGAACTGTCTATGTGCCAATCGACAGAAGTTTGGCAGCACTATCTTTACCTCAAATTTCTCGAGAGGAGATGTATCCAGACAGCCCTCGAGTAGTCATCGACTATGGTGAGGAAGTATACAGCGCCACATGATGATTTTGTTCGATATGGCCCCCACAAGTCGACATGAATTAATTCAAAGGGAACTGAAGCTTTATTGATACTTTCGGAGAACACTCCTCGAGTTTGTTTAGATTTAAAACAAATTTCACAACCACCAAATTTATCAGATTTTTCTAGAACACCGGACACAAACGGTAAAAAAGCCAAAACACCAAACGAGGGATGTCCCAATCTGCGATGCCACAAAGTCTTGTCTTCTGCAGCCTTAACTCTGAGGCCTCGCGCAATTGTCACATCCCGATAAACATAGATACCATCCCGTTCTTCACCTGCTCCAATCAGAGTCCTCGTAAAACGGTCCTGCAAAATGCATAAGGTATCAGTAAACACAGCTAAACATCCAGTTTGTTTAAGCAACTTGGCAACAGACAACAATGTGCAGTTCAAGTTTGGCACAAACAAAACGTTTTCCAACACAATCTTATCTGACAGCTTGAGTGATCCGGTTTGAGTCGCCTGTACTTGACTTCCATCTGCAAAGTGCACTGGACACCCCACAACATTTCGTAGATCACCGAGTAACCGCACGTCTCCCATCATGTGATGAGACGCACCTGTGTCAAGTATTACTTCTCCAGTTTGAATCTTACCATTCAATTTCTCTGGAATTGGGGTCGACTTCTGTTGCTCGAGAAGAGCACTCAGTGAAGCCCACTGTTTGTGAGTCAGAGTCGGAACGCCGGATCCTGCGGAACCCGAGGCCTGTGTTGCATTGGATCTAGCTTGATTCCTGCCACGTCCTCTTCCTCTCTCGCGAACGCCGCGTTCTCCTGTCTGGTTTCTCTCGGTCCACCATTCCGGGAAACCGATGATTTGCCAGCAGTCTTTCTTGTCGTGACCTGTCCTGCCGCAATGAGAGCATGTCATTCCTCCTCGACTTCTTGTGACCGCTCCCATTGAGCCATTGGTCGATGAATTGTCTGACTGAGACAACTCTGATCTTGCCATGAACCCCACTGCGTCTTGTCTGGTTTCAGTTCGAGACGATAGGAGTCACCTCTCCTCCCTAACCACTCTCTGATACACAGAGTTCAGGTCCGACAGTGGCTCCATTCCGATAATGTTCGTGCATACGTTGCCAAACCGAGCATCATCCAATCCCATGAGGAACATGTGGACTTTCTCTTCCTCATAATCAAGAGCAATCTTTTCTGCAGCACCACATGTGCAGTTTGTAGTTGAGAAGCTCCTCCCACTTCAATGACAGGCGCCCAAAGTACTCCAAGACGCTAGAGCCGTCTTGTTTGCACGCTGCGAGTTCCGCTTTGAGTTGGTGCACTCGCACAGCGTTTCCCACAGAGAATCTCCTCTTCAAGTCACCCCACATCTTGAAAGCGACAGCGGTGAAGGTAACAGTCGATCTGATCGTGGGCGAGATCGACGCTCTAATCCACCCCACAATCATTGAGTTGACGGTCCTCCACTGCTCTGCTTCCGTCGGTTTCTCCCTCTCATCTGGCATCAACAAGACACCATTGATGAAGCCAATCTTACGCTTCGCACGAAGCGCATTCTCCAATTCCGATGCCCATTCGGCATAGTTCTCACCATTCAATGACACGAGCGAGATCGACAACCCTGGGTTATCAGAGTTCGCCAAGTAATACGGCGAAGTATTTGGAACTGACTCTCCACTGCTACCGGCGACCGCCAAAGCTTCTGATTTAGACATGATAGAGTTTTTACGTTTCTTTCTCTACTAAGACTCAATGGATCTTCAGATACGCTCTGATACCATGTAAACTTAGAGAAAATGTATAAAACTGTTCTGTATATTACTCAATGATTAGGTCACGTACATATATACTTGTTACACTAGATTCTCTCAACAATATGATCTCACGATAACATGCAATCTACTTAGTCCTTATCATAATCTTAAGAACTTATCGACATCCATTTTCATGCTTATCGCTTGACTACACGGTTCGGTTAGCCTCAACCGAACCTATCCACCTTAACCACTCTCAACAGAAACATGTATAATTTTGGCAGTTTAGGCGTCCATAGTGACTAATAGAAAACCACGATGGTTTTATAGAAGGGGAAGCTCGATCCCTGGCTTTCATATACGTGGTGTATCCTTTTTTTTTGTCAACTTGGTCTTTACCTATTCGAAATAAGATTTTGATTCATTCGAGAAAAAATAAAAAATCACTATGACTGTAAAAATAAATCTAACCTTATTTGAACACCGCTATTGTGGAGGACTGATTGTGATTTCTATTTGAAGAAAACACCACATATGATGTGATTTCGTTTGAAGAAAACACACCACTATTATATTTAAATTTTAAATCAAGAAAATCAAGAATTGAATCTTATTATATATTTATATAGGCGATTAAACTTTAAAATAGTGCCCATATTTAGACCGGTCCACCCAGGCAGAACTGCACCCAGGTCATGTGTCGTGGGTGCACTGATTGAGAAACTACAAGTACGCATAGTGTACATTGTCCTACCTTCTCTGTTGGCTTTTGTACATTGTCTAACTGTCAACTTACATTTATGTAAATATCAGTATATATATTTAATAGGGAACATAGATATCTACAGTATTTAAAACCATGAATGACGTTTCATATCTCCTCTCCACATCAACTTTTACTTTTCCTGCGCAGCGCTGCCAATGTAGAGTTATCAGCTTGAACCAAAAGCTAGAAAAAATATCTACCCCACTTTCATTTTGATTAATCATTTGTACAAATTAAAGTTAATATTTAAGCCTGTATTTAAGGTATCAATAAGTTGTAAAGTGAAAAAGATAAGTTTCAAAAAAAAAAAGTTGTAAAGTAGACAAAGTCTCCGTTAAGACGTCGAGGCTTGTTTGTGTCTAGCTTCGTATCCTTGCATCATAAGTTGCATTGAAACAATAGGTGGTTTAATTCTGAGGGTTAACATACTAAACATTGTTATGTTTTATACACGTGTCACAAAATAATAATAGTGAATTTTATTTTTTTTGATCAAAATATAGTGAGAACATTGTATTTTAATTCTAGGGTTCTGCTACGAAACAAAGAAGTAAAAAAATAAAAAAAATTCTTTCTAAACTCTCTCTTGCTTGATCATTCGCCGTTTCTCTCCGGCGAGTCGTGCTTTCTCCGACGCCGGAGAGCTCCTCCTTGTTTCAGGCGTGTGACTTCGTGAGGTCGCTCCTTCGCCCTGGATCTTCTCGTCTACCGCTATTCTCTCTTTCCGGTGTCCCAGTAAAGAGGTGCATCGGCGCGTGTTTCTCGCTTTCACTTGGTGTCTCGTCAAAAGCGGTCTCTCAATCAGCTTCTGCTCGGGAGGTTGCGCCGGGGTTTGTTCCACATTGGCGTGTTCCATGGCTCTCTAATTCTCGTCGTGTGGCGAGCCGACAGTTCATGATTTTAGCGCATTCACCTTCAACCTGGTTTAAGACAACGAGTCATCTATGGCTTTGGTTTTGGCTTGGTTAAAGTGATTCCTCCATGTCTTCCTCCTCTCGCGGCCTCTCTCTCGTAGAACTTGTGGTGGTTTGACGCTGTGAGTTTCCTCTGGTCTTTCTCCTTGCGATGTGCTTCATTATCTCTTTTTTGCTTCGTTTGCCGGTCAGTCCTCTGGTTTTGAGAATCTGTCCATGGTAAGTCATATCTTCTCTGAGTGGTCATTCGGTTCAGGTAGGTGCTCGTGTCTCCGTGTGTCGATCACATCATCCCAGCTCTAGAACTTTTGCCATGACGATGCAGTTCTGGTGGATGTGCTCTTTCGACTTCTTGGTTTGGTTGGTGCGGAGAGCTTTGTGGGGTTTGGCAGCTGTCTCTCGACCCTCTTTTGTGTAGTTTTCGTGGACTTTTCAGGTTTGTATCTCTATAGTATGTTTGTTTGGTGTTGAAATAAGGCTTGGCTGGCTAGTAGGTGTGTTAGTTCATCAGTTAGAGGTCTGTGCGTGTTGGAACTGGATAAGAAGGTCATTAGCGAGATGTTCTTGGATGCACATATCATAAAGACTTGTTCATCGGGTACACTGACTTATACCGGGCTCAAGGTCTCGTATTCAATGCGGTTCATCCTTTTGCGGCAAGCGACTTGTGCCGACTCTGATGGGTCCTTCGTGTGGGCTCTTAGCTGGTTGTATCTTCCCCTCCTTAGTTCAGTTTGATTTGATGTTTAGTTAGTGTAGTTGCTTTAATTTTTTTTGCTTCTTATTATCTTTGAAGTTTTGCATTTTTTTTTACAACGAACGACTATTTTATTATTCAAACTTGAGGTGGTCTGGGTAACCAGACAGGAATAGAACAACCAGAGTAACAAAGTTCTCTATGAAAAGATCGTGCAATCTTAGCTAAAGAATCTGAAATTCCATTTTGGGCTCTTGGGATATATATGAGGTATCTCGAACTCTAGAAAACATATCTTTAGTGTCTGAATAGCCTCCAATTCTTTTGCAAAACTTGACAAAATTCACGACTCCTTTATCATCGCGATTAGATCCTTGCAACCAGTCCCAAAGCGCTGACATGACGAATGTTGAAGCATGCTCTACATTGCCCATCGCAATGCTTCTACTTCCAAATGTAAAGCAGTCTCTCACCTCCTTAGCTGAATCTTTCCAAAAGTATCCTTCCAAACCCATCCACAACCACTGAATTGTGCTGTGGAAGTCCATGAACCATCTACCATGCAGATATTATCCAGGCTTATGACCTGGAATTCTTCGCAACTATGCTCTTGTGGAGCAGCTGGAAGGATCATTTCATTTGCATTAAACCATGCTTGGCATTCACTCTCTGCATATCAGACTAACTCCAACGGATCCCTGTCAGTCCCCCCAAATAATGTATCATTTCGAGCCTTCCAAATATACCAGATTAGCCAGAGAGAAGGATCTCTGTCTAGTTCGGGTTCAACAATGCTATTCTTTTTCCAGAAGAGGTAGTCAATATTGGCATAAATGCTTTGTAATGGAAAAATGTTTTGGCTAGATGGTGTTGGTTATAGGGACGATACTTGAGTTGGAGGGCATTCAAATATGGCATGAGTAACAGTTTCCTCTGGTTCCCCACATATGGGACAATAGTTGTCGCATCTCATATTGCGGCGTTTCAGATTTCGCGTTACATCCACATGTCCTGTTATCAGTTGCCACATAAGATGACATATCTTCGGAGGTGCTTTTACTTTCCAAGCAAAGGCTTGGAGCTTGGTTTTACTGGGCTTCAAAACCTCAGTCTCTTCCTCTTTTTTCAATAAGTTTTGAGCTACCTAGTATCCAGATTTAACCGTGTACTGTCCATTTCTAGTGTAGTTCCAGCATAATGTATCACAACGATGAGTCGAGCTTATGGCAAAACTCCTTATAAGAAGTATATCATTGTGGGCAACATAATCCTCCAGTAATCAAACATCTAATTCCTTCAATTCTCGATTAACAAAGTCCATGACTCTCATCTTTGGATGCAATACTGGGGCAGAGGGTTAAGCAGGCCTAGCTAGTGTAGTGGGGATCCACGGGTCCTCCCACACCCTGACTTCGTATTCTGAATGTATCTTCTGTCAAATTCCCAAAAGTAGTAGTTTTTGTGCCGCTGAAATACTAGTCCACACATAGGATGGGCTACTTGCATATATTGTTCGTAAAGACGAACTTATTCTGTAGTATCTTCTCTTCAAGACTCGAGCCACTAACGAATCAGGAATTGAACTAGTCTCCATAATTGTTTTGCTAGTAAAGCCAGGTTGAGCTCATAGATCATACATAAACCAATCTCACCCTTCTCTCTTGGTAAACATAGTTTTTTTTCTCATTTTCCTGAGTGAATTTCTTTATTTGGTGGATTTGAGCTCTACAAGAATTGTGCAATGGCACTTGCAAGGTTTTCACATATCTCCAGCGGGAGCAAGAAAGTCGACATAAAATATGCCGGAAGAGCTAGCAAGATAGATTTATCTCTATAGTTCTGTAAGAAACTAAAAATTGGTAATGATAATTTTAACATTTTTACCAAAAAAAAATTATGAAAAATAATATGAAAGCTAGTTTTGACTAAATACCGTTTCAAACGTAACAATTTTCAAACTGAAGTTTTTTTTTTTGCAACGAAGGACTATTATATTATTCAAATTTGATGTGGGTAACTAGACCAGTATAGAACGACCAAACAAAACAAAGTTCTCTATTAAAGACCTTGCAAGTCAAACTGAAGTCGAGGAGCACTAAACAACACACTTTTAATCAGTTGTTTAAAATATGAAAAAATATACCAAAACACTGAGTTTTAGGTCATTTTACTAAAACAATTCAGTTTTTTTGAGGTTTGTTAAAACTATGACATATCAAATTCGCCGGATGATTTGCGTCTTAACTGTCGAGATGCAAGTTTAAGGCGTGATAAGATAAATTATTCGTTAGATACCCAAACATAGCATAGTTTTTTTTTTTGAAACATATACCCCCAACGCATACTTAAACACTAGAATGAATGCTTTAGAGTCCCTCTTGTAACGAATCCAGTTTTATTATATTATATCAAGTAAACCATGTATATAATCACTACAAATAAAAGTTCTAACACCACTGTTCGGTCAATATCTTCCGGAGGTGGCTTGGCCGGCATGGTACCATGAGTGCTCCATCGTGATTGAACCCATACTCTTCCTCCGCCCGTTCGAGAAGCTTCCTGAACATCGGGTGTTCTAGAAACATTAGTGGGACAACAAATCTTTGTGTAGCCTCATGATATCCATCAACGGCTATCACCGCAACATGACCTTCCTTCACATCTTTTGGGACACAATCACGGCCGTACTCCTCGGAACAGGGTTTCTTGGCCGAGGAAAAGCCTTTAATCTGCACCAACCTCTCTACAACATTCTTGAGCTTCACAATTCCACCCACTTTCTTCTTTGACGACTCAACTGTGATCATTATTTGCCTAGCCATGATAAAAACTAGGTTCCCTTTACTCTTTTGCTTTTTTTTTCTCGGGATTTTAGGGTTCTTGGAAAGTATATGTTCGAGTATAGACATGTAAGAAGGATTATTTATAAAGAGGAATGGTACAAATAGGATAAGAAAGAAGAGGAAGAAGTGAGAAGGAGAGTATAGGAGACCAAAGCATGTGGCTCGTTTTCTTCGCTTTGAATTTTCCACAAAAACGTTTCCACTGTAAGTTTTAGTTTTGCTTTCATTTGTTTTTTTTTTACCTTCTGTACAATTAACATCGACTATCGATGATAACTCAACCATGACGACTTAAATCATGAGTTATATTCTTTACTCTTCAGGGCAAGATTTAACAATTTCCACCTCCAAAATGTCTGAACTATAATCCCTTTAGAGCTTTTTATTACTTTAGACACACACAGTTTAATAAGTATTACAGTTTACAAGTTTATATATTTTATGTTGATCCTAATTAAAATAAATTTTCTCTTAGATCTTTATAGGTAAATCCTGTGGCAGGCAACCTCCTTTAGGTTAACTTTGAATTAATTATCGATGAAAGAGTATTCTTCGTACAAAATAAATTCAACAGTAGATGTAAAATAACTAGAGATAAATACACATTAGATCCTCTCACGAATGAGCATTCGAATTAGCCGTGATTAGAGAGCCAAATGCACCTAGTATAAGAGAAACCTCAATGCAAATCTCTCAACAAATAATGAACAACTAAATGCAAGACTTTTTAATGAAATTTTCAAATTGTGAGATATCCAAATTTTATTTATATCATTTTAACTCTTTTAAGAAACTCTATGATCATATGCCAAGGTTGAGGTTTAAGGTGCTTTTGTAAGGTATTAATTATTAAGCAGAAAACTATGCTGTGGGTACTATTTTATGTATTTTATATTAATTTAAGGCTCATTTATGACAATAATATGAATTAATAATAACATAAAGTAACAATACGAAGATCAATCCTTTATATACTAAAGCACAAGTCACATAACAAATCAAAATTTGCCATTTGGATTTTATAAAATTTAATAAACATAATCAATTAAAACAAAATAATTTTTAGAAAAAAACACATCCTATCAGCAGTTTCTCAAAATATTCCACGACCCACGATCTTATTTCTTCATCCCCATACTCCTATATCTCTTAAATTTGACAAATAGGGGAGAGGTTAAACTGCACGTCAAGTCTTTAACTTTCATTGCTCTCCATGGTCTGTAAGTTTGTAACGCAAGAGAGGTCCTGCTCTCCACTTCTCTTCAACTCGATTCCATGGTCTATTCATATACTCCACGGTTTCAGCTGAAGCTTTCTAGAAAGAAGGGAAGATGAAAAGCTTGAAAGTTGTTAGATTTTCAACTTATAGTTTTCAGGTGAGTTTTAACGTTATGTTGATCATATTTTCATGGGTTGGTTATATTTCTTTGGATAATGGCAATATACACATGATCTCAAACCAGGTTCAGAATAGCTAAAAATAAAATTCATTTTGATTAGGAAAATATGTTACTCGGCTAGATAATTATCCTTCCCTTACTCACCACCTTCATGAAAACTACACCTTTAATCATGTTTGGTTTGAATATAAATCCACGTTATAACTTAATATGAACTCATGTAAAGTCCATTTTCCACATTGACTGCTTTGCTCTTAACTATACAAGAAGAAACATCTCGCACTTGTGCTTTCTGGTTGACTATCTATTAAGCTATTAATTAGTTACTCTATATCATCAAGGAGCTGCAAAACCACATGTGAGTGTCATCGCTAATTCACATGATCATATTTCTTCAGTTATAATGTAAGTGCCAGTAAAGAATATGACTATGATTATGTAAGTGTCAATAACTCTGGTAAGGTTTACTTAGTTCAAGTGTCAATTAGGAACATATTTTTCGCAATGTCATTTCAGTTAGTATTTACTCAATGTTTTAGTCATTTATGTAATTTAGATTTTAAAAATATAGCAGTATACATTAAATAGTAAAGATCACCTATTCTCAAACTAAAGTATAAATAATTTTGATTACTTAAATTATTTTTCATTGTTATGGACTGATTTGTTTTCAAAGAATTATGTTTACATGCCGACTTTTACTGTTTTTAATGATTTAACTAATTTGTAAGATTATTTAGATGTTGAATGAATTACTTGATGTAAGAAGCCAAAGACATATATTGTATACATCATGTTAATAAGAAGAAAAATGTACTGAAAGAAAGAGCAAGACAGAAGTAAATTAAGAAAGCTTCAAATTACCATTTTGTCTAAAACTAAATAATTTATAACAAACGAAAGACAAGTTAGCATATTGGTTCAGACTTCATCATAAGTCTCTTCCAACCACACGTTCTATTCCCCTGTAATAAAGTTTAACAAGATTTTAATGTTTAAAAAAAAGAATTTATAACAATGTAACTTTCTTATATGTTTGTGGTTAATCAGTGATAAATATGTTAATGTTTTTATAGATAAATGTGTTTATATTTTGTAAAGATAAATGTGTTACTGTTTTTATATTTATTTGTATTTTCTTTGGCTAAGTTTTATACATGTAACTTTTAGTTATGTGTATATAATTTGGTTTTATTTACACCAAAAAAGTTTGATTATATTTGTAAACAAATATTATCTCAGTGCGTAGCACTGGGTCAACACTAGTATGACACTAAAATAACGTTGCTAAAAAGTAGTTTTTGCAGTAGTTTATACAAATCGGACGAAGGAAGAAAAAAATTAAGAACATTTTGCTCAATCAAATGCAACTTAGTTTCTTTGAAGTACTGGCTGTAGGAGAGAGAGAAAGAGAAAGAGAAACAAAAGAAATACTGTATATAACTTTGACCCAACTACACAAAATATTTAAGATTCGACTGGGGACATGCATCTGCAGCCATAACATTGAGTTAATATAGGATCCATCCTCGTATTAAAATCAACTTAGCGACAGATGTGTTGAAAACGTTTTTATAGCATGGCTGTAAATTTTTTTTTTTGAAAAAAAAAAAGGTTAAACCCGGATCTATTAAAAATACAGACCTAATTCCCGGGTGGAAGGTGCAATCCACGGATGGATCCTCTCCCGGATATTCAAATGGAGCATGGCTGTAAATTTTGATCCATGAAGGCTCGATGATAAGCATAATTTACTTGTATAGTAGTAGGGTATTCACATGTATACATAAAATTTTTGTTTTCCTTATAATTTTTACTTGAATTGAGAATTAACTGTTTTTGCGTGATTCATAAAATGGAAGGAACTGAAACATAATTAATTCAAAAAATTCAGAAAATTTTCAAGCAAGTTTGTGATGACTGCCTGAACGTTGATCTGTATTGTTGTTGGGGAAAATATGTCAAATATACTGTTTTATAGTTCTATATACAATCAGTTGTGTTTCTTTTTCATATGTTTGACTAGGAATTTCGTAAAAGCGTAACACTTTTTTGTATTAACAACTTACATTTTATAAGATTTGAATATGGATATGTACACATTGGCGACAATATATATAGTACATACAAATCACCTAAACTAGTATATTCTAGTCTTAACTTTTTTTTGTTAACCTTTATAATGGGAACCACAGTTTGCACTCAACAAAGTTTAAATACGTATAAGGGATATAGTTAATTAGTTATCATAACAATGATGAGGAATAATAGCTTAGTATTAAAATTTACAAGTATTCTTTTCAAAAAAAATTTTTACTAGTATAGTGACCCATCAAGAAAGCTTTTCTACAACGTTATCAACTTTTTTTTTGCACGGATCGAGGACTTTTTTCCCAGTTTTTTCAATCAACTAAAACTTGAAACTTAAAAAAAAAACTAGAACCATGCCTTAGGTTTCCCCATATTGTGTCTAAACCGGACAAGAGATCTCCACAACTGAAGGTTGATATGTCATTTCCATATACACACATTATCGTGTGTCTTTGTGAGTTATGACCTGTGTAATAGTACTGTGTTTTGTATCTATGCATGCAAAGCCGTGGTTGGTTTCGTACTATATTGTCATTAAAGAAATTTAATGAACAAAATATCCCTAGACACTACGATATTTAGTGGCCCGGCCGTTTGAAATTATAGTGATTCATCTCTTAGTGTATAAATTCCAGTTTAGTAAGGCAAAAATCAACGCCAAGAACGAAGTAAATACCATTATTGAAGTGAAATGTTCGGATCAAAGTCAAGCTTATAGTCAAACTTATTAGAGACAAAGTCTCTCATAAATTTGGAAACAATCTTAATTAATATATAAAAGAGATGTATAATTATCACCAATTGGTTATAAGTTAAAAGCTATCTAACTTAATATAATATCGGAACCCGATCTAAGCAATCCAAATTGATAGAAGCAATCCAACTCGATTCACATCGATCCGGCCCAAAATTTAGTCTAGCAATTTTTACCCGAACATTATGAGATTGACGTTCAAAGAGCACTACAAGAAAACATGGGGATTCTGATGGCCGAAATCGTCAGAAATTCGTCGGAATAGACCGATTCCGACGAATTTCTGACGAACCTGTCCGTCGGTATCGTTTTGTCGGGAAAAAAAATTCGTCGGTATTTCGTCAGAACTTCCGACGACTTTCTGACGAATACCGAGAAACGTCATTCTGACAAACTTCCGACGATATTACGATGCAGACACACGAGACCAGAGTTCATCGGAAAAACTATGTACCGACGGAGAACGTTCCTCGGACAATTCCGACGTAGTGGATTCCTCGGTATATTCCGACGGACGTTGGTTCGTCGTAATATACCGACGGACATTGGTTCGTCGGAATATACCGACGGACATTGGTTCGTCGGAATATACCGACGGACATTGGTTCGTCGGAATATACCGACGGACATTGGTTCGTCGGAATATACCGACGGACATTGGTTCGTCGGAATATACCGACGGACATTGGTTCGTCGGAATATACCGACGGACATTGGTTCGTCGGAATATACCGACGGACATTGGTTCGTCGGAATATACCGACGGACATTGGTTCGTCGGAATATACCGACGGACATTGGTTCGTCGGAATATACCGACGGACATTGGTTCGTCGGAATATA
>NC_027750.1:16470950-16489643 GCF_000695525.1 Brassica oleracea var. oleracea | reverse complement strand
GGAGACGATCAACGGGATTACCGTCATTTGCTTCGATCTAAAAAACCTCCATTATTAGCCAACGAATATATAAAATATTTAGTCACCTATAAAAAAAAACATATATGATTGCAAAATTAATTAGTTTATATATATTAAATTTAAACTAATCATTTGCATAGGGTAATATGATATATGACTCACATAACTACGAAGCCACGCAGCAAATCCGTTATCTCTAAGTTGTCGAAGCTCATCTTCTGTTGCATGCCTGTGAGTCATACGCAACTCCGCCATATATACACTATATACAAAAATATTATCAATATGAAATAAATTTATTGAATATTAATCTAACAATAAATGAATAAATATTTTTACCTCTCATATTGTAGAACATCTTCACAGTTGGTGAGCAAATATGTTTGCAAATGAGCGTTCTCAGTGTCCGTAAGTCTCTGCTTCGTGAATTTTCCACTAAGTCGTCCTATTTCCTTGAACATGCTTGGGACAGTAACATGATATGTTGCTCTCTCCCCTCTATCATCATGCCGAGCAGGTCTTCGGTGTTTTGTTTGCACTTCTGGTGGAAAATAATTTTCAGCAAAGATTGCAGTTTCTTCATTGATCACCTGTGCCACTATAGATCCTTCCACCCTGCTTTGATTTTTGACCATCTTCTTCAGATGATGCATATAACGCTCAAAAATATACATCCATCTGTACTGCACAGGACCACCAAGTTCCAATTCTCTTGCGAGATGAATAGCAAGATGTTCCATTACATCAAAGAATGATGGAGGAAATATCTTCTCAAGGTTGCACATGCTGACTGGTGCGTTTGTCTTCAAATTATTAATACCCTCTTCAGTCAATACTCTGCTGCATAAGTCACGGAAAAAAACACTAATCCCTGCAATTGCTTCATGAACATTACGTGGCAATAATGCTGAAAAGGCAAACGGAAGGAGGCGCTGCATAATTACATGACAATCATGACTCTTCAAGTCAGTAAACTTTCCTTCGCTTCTATCAACGCAGTTCCCCAACTTTGATGCATATCCGTCAGGAAATTTCACTTTATCTGTAATCCAATCAAAGAACTCTTCTTTTCTAGCATTATCCAGCCGATAAATGGGAAAAGAGGCCGTACCGTTCTCATCAACGTGAAGTTCAGAACGATCACAGATATCGACTAAATCCAACCTTGACTTCAAATTATCCTTCGTTTTACCTTGGATGTTAAGGACTGTGTTCATCAGATTGTCGAAGAAGTTCTTCTCAATATGCATGACATCTAAATTATGCCGCAATAGATGACTCTCCCAATATGGCAGATCCCAGAAAATACTCTTCTTGTGCTAGTTATGTAGCTTTCCAACCGCACTGAGTCGAATGTTTTCATGTCCACCTACATCTGGCGTCCTTTCTGCATCAAAATACCTAAACTGCTTCAACAAATCTTTCCCACTAACTTCCTCAGGTGGACCATCAAACACCTGCTTGTTCTTCGTAAACGAAGTCTTACTCATGCGGTATGGATGATCAGGTGGTAGAAATCGTCTGTGACAGTCAAACCAACACGTTTTCCTTCCGTTCTTTAGTTGGAAAGCATCTGTGTCATCTTGACAATATGGACATGATAGCTTCCCATGTGTTGTCCATCCAGATAACATACCATATGCTGGAAAGTCACTTATTGTCCACATAAGTACTGCCCGCATCTGAAAGTTTTCTTTGCGCGAAACATCGTATGTCTCAAAACCATGCGCCCATAGTTGTTGCAACTCATATATTAGTGGTTGAAGAAACACATCTAGTGATCTTTTAGGATGATCTGGCCCGGGGACGAGAATTGAGAGAAACAAAAACTATCGTCGCATGCACAAGCTCGGCCGTAAGTTGTACGGTGTCACAATAACTGGCCATAGAGAATACTGCCTTCCATGCTTTCCAAATGGGCTGAAACCATCAGTAGATAATCCAAGATAAACATTTCTTCTCTCTTCCGCAAATTCTGGATATGTTGACTGGAAATGTTTCCAAGCCTTTGCATCTGAAGGATGTCTAATCTCACCATTTGTGGAATGCTCTGCATGCCATCTCATTGCTTTTGCTGTGCGCTCACACTGATACAACCTCTTCAATCTTTCCGTCAAAGGCAAATACCACATTCTTTTGAATGGGATCGGAACTCTTCCCCTCGTCTCCTGATAACGAGGTTTCCCACAAAATTTGCATACATTCCGTGTCTCATCCGCTCTCCAGTAGATCATGCAGTTGTCAATACATACATCTATCACTTCATACGGTAGTTGAAGACCTGCAACAAGTTTCTGAACCTCGTAGTATGAACCCGGTGCAAGGTTATCCTCAGGTAGAATACCTTTGACAAAATCAGTAATCGCATCCATACATTCTTCAGCAAAATTATAGTCTGTCTTAATACCCATTAATCTAGTTGCAGATGATAAGACTGAATGACCATCCCTACAATTTTGATACAAAGGTTGTTTTCCTGCATCCAACATGTCAAAAAAACTCCTAGACTCGGGGTTTGGTTCTTCCCCTCTATAATGATCATGTACCATCTGCTCAGTACCTACACCATAATCTATATCCGTTCTAGATTCTTCTAACCTAATATCAGGCTGAAGTTCACTAACAGGCTGAGGTTCCCTAGTACTACCATATTCATAACCAGTTTCCCCATGAAGGTACCAAACTTTATAATTACGTGAAAACCCTTTCATATACAAATGAGTCCAAACATCAAATTCTTTTATAACCTTATTATTATTGCAAGAAGAGCAGGGACATCTTAACATACCACTTTTTGCATCCGGTTGCTGTTGAACAAGCCTCATGAATTCTCCAATCCCTTGAACGTATTCTTCCGTAAGCAAATTGGTGTTCGGATCCAAATGAGGTTTATCCATCCACGAACGATAATAAACTTCTGAAGACATGATTTTCACGGAATTGTTATGACTAAAGAGAATGAAGAGAGAATGAAGTGTGAATGAGTTGAATGAAGAGGGGTTATATTTATAGGAAATTGCTTACGGACCTCCGACGACTTTCCGACGAAATTCCGACGGATATAAAGAAGTCCGTCGGAATTCCGTCGGAATTGTCCAATCCCAAACGGCTACACAACGGTCATATGTATTTGTCGGCAACGGTCACATGGTTCGTCGGAATTCCGTCGGAAAATACCGACGGAATTCCGACGAACTATGTGACCGTTGCCGACAAATATATATGACCGTTGTATAGCCGTTTGAGATTGGACAATACCGACGGAATTCCGACGGACTGCATTACATCCGTCGGAATTTCGTCGGAAAGTCGTCGGAGGTCCGTAAGCAATTTCCTATAAATACAACCCCTCCTCATTCAACTCATTCACACGACTTCAATTTTTTGGATTTGGTCGGAAATTGGTCGGTAATCCGTCACAAATGTCCGACGACATTGATGTCCGTCGGAACCTCCGTCGGAATTCAGCGTGTTTTCTTGTAGTAGAGTCATTATCTCGAAAAGACATATTAGAGAAAAAGTTTCACACATTGAATGTTAGTAAAAATATATATAAAAGAAATAAAAGAATTTACTTATCAGGTTTTCATCTAACTTAACATAACATACTTATGCAGACTTAATTAACACCAACTCCCGAACAGATAAAATGATTATTCAAGAAGTAATTATGTATGTTGGCTTAAAAAAATTTAAATCCATCGAAGTAAATATAAACTCACACTTCTTACTCATTCTGTATTAGAAAAACATAGGTTGACAAACTATTAATCCGGGGACCCTTAGAAGTCCATAACTAAACGTGAATATTTTGTTGTTGTCAACACCTTTATTATTATTATTGAAACCATTTGATTACATAGCCTTGGTTCTCTTTCTAGTTAGCTTAGCTAATTCATCTACATAGATTAATTAAATTCCTAGAGATATATTGAAAGGTCTGTTGCACTTTGAATTCTCTAGAATGTCCTGCACCATAGAGGATATCTCACTGCTGCGGACTGCTTTGATGCTTGAATCAAAGACGAACTGATTCCATTCATCCACCAGGGGTCTGCAATCATTGAGGAAAGTGATTTGCTTATATCCCAATCTTCTAAGTTGTTGTACATCCATTAGTAAAGCTTGTGCTTCGCCTTCAATGACGTGTTAGTTGGCTTTATGGAAGAAGAGCCTTAGAAATGACATATGCTTTCTCTGCTGTTCAAGGACCATTCAATACCTCTTATCTCTTCTGAATTTTTCCAAGAAGCATCCACAAGACAGTAGTACGGGAGTTCACACTAATTACATCAAAATTATTTCCTCTCTGAGGGCTATTGTTCCTAACTTGATGATTTTCAAGGATTTGCAACTGGTTTGTGTTGGGGTCAAAATCGGTAATCTCGAAATCAATGTCCAAACATTTATCTTAAAAGTTTCAATAAGAAACATCCAAGGAAGAAACTTTGGAACTACGAAAAATGAACGAAATTATCATTCTCCCCATGTATCTCCTTGACACCCACATGGCGCCCACGGACCGGCCTCACCTCCAACTCGGCGCACCTCGGCGCACATAGCCCGGCCTCGCCGCCCACGGCCCGACCTTGTTTCTTTGTCTACCTCATAACCATATCTCGCTCTTCTGATGGTATCGCTCTCATAATCTCGACCGAACCGTCTCTTGTTTTTCCTCGATCGGAGTGACCGTTGAAACTTTACGATAAAGATAGCAAAGACGTGTTTTCTCGTAAAATATCGACTTCAAAATTATCTTTGGAGAGATGCTCGGTTCCCGATCGATGCAAGTCATCTAAGCCAAAAATTTATCGCAGACTTCAATATTGAGACATAATCAGGTCAAAAACGCCACGGTAACGTAAGCCGAATTAGTCATTATACACCCTAAAACCGTTATTAGACCCCTAAACCCAGCACACTAGTCTCTGGCATCTCAAGGCATGATATTTAACTGATATGAGATCCCAAAATATGTCTCTTTGCTTATGTTTTCACGTTCATGCGATCTCGCGAAATGAAAATTTCACATACTCTCGCCTAAAACGAACAACGAATATAACAATCTTCAAAGAGTTAGATATGAGATGACAACTCATAATCTTCCCTCTACATTCACTCGAATACTCATACGCTCTTAAAATTCCAAGAACAATTCAATAAAAAAAAGACGCACATCGGCAAGGATTCAAAGAAACACGCAGCCAGTCCCGAAAACATAAATACAGCCACGCTCGGCAGAAGCACACAGCCTACAAGGCTATTCTCGAGGCCAACATAGGTCCAATAAAAATGTCATCAACATCAACATGCTTAATAATCTCTACACGATACACAACTATACCATAAAGGACTTAACTCCAAGACGAACTACGAAAGGCTTGATCCCTTCGACAATGGTACGTCGGCAGCCTTTACAAGGCACACCCCCAATCTTATCTCATTCCATTCTTAGGAAAGTAAGCCGACCACTTTAACTTAAAAAAAATCTACTATCGACCTTCGAACTTTCAAACATCAATTCCGCCAAGCTTATCAAACCTGCCAAACCATTTGCAAGACCTTCATCAAAATTCTAGCGAGCTGGGGGGCTAACTGTTGGAGTCAAAATTGGTCACGACAGAATCAAAGTCTGAAAGTTCCCGAGAAATCTTTCTTCTCTAAAAAAGAAACAAAAGCGCGAGAGCTAAAACTTCGTATAATTTGAAGAAATAACTAAGTAATGAGTTCTTGGAAAAGATTGTTCATTCTCTTAGCAAACAAACTTCCGAAAGAACGACGAAGCAGGAAAAAGTCGTTCCAGCACATCCCACTGTCCATGTCGCCATCATGAGACTGAGACGAAGCCATTCCAGGTCGCCAGCAGGCGACCAAGATGGCCTCGTCCGGGTCGTCAGCAGGCGACTAGGATCCTACCAGTCTGGATCGTCAGCTGGCGACCACAACCCTATCCATCAAGGTCTCCGGCAGGCAACCACGAGACATGTCGTTTGGGTCGCCAACAGGCGACCACGAGACAGGCTGTCTGGGTCGCCAGCAGGGAACCAGGACCCGCTCCGTCCTAGTCGCTAGTTGGCGACCAGGACCCGCTCCGAATGGATCGCCAGCAGGCGGCGACCAGGACCCGGTTGCCTTCGCCAGCAAGCGACCAGGACACGGCCCGTCCAGGTCGCCTACATGCGACCTCACCTCATTGACATCATGCAATCTCATCTCATCCTCCGAAACTCTCTCCTTCGAGTCTTGATCAAACTGTCTCTTATTTCGTCTATATCGGAATTACCGTTGAAACTTTATGATAATGTTAACGAAGACTTATTTTTTTCGTATGAATTCGAGTCAATCGTATAAAACATAAGGGTTAACTTAAACACCATGGTTATCTCAGCTATACGATTGGTTTCCACTATTTCATAAATTTACATCGTACGAAAGACGATTTCTTTGAAAGAAATCATAAAAACGCTAAAGTCGGAAAACAGCCCGAAAAGGTCTAAAACACGACAAAAGCCCACTTACGATTTTAAATGAAAATGAGTCCAAGTTACTATGATGGTTTATCAAATATTCGCAGAAGAAGATAAATGTCAAGTTTCAAGGATAATTATGAAGATCGAGAGAAAATGGAATATTTATGCGAAGAGATAAACTCGAATCAAGGGAAGAAAAGGAAAGAAGACCGACCATGGAGGCATATATAAGAGGAGTCAAGGCAAGGAGCACAAGGACAATTCTTTTAAGCTTTTAAAACTCTCTTCACTTAGGAACCTTAGGCATTATTCTCGACATGCTTAGTTTCCTATGTCTTGCACTTAATTACTAGATGGACTCGCAAAGGCAGTTCGATCTCTTGTTCAAACTATGTAAATTGAACTATGTTTGGCTTGAACCTCGAAAAGTGTACGTAGGCAGCCTTTCATAAGGTTCAGTCTGAAATCAACAAAACCTTTTTCGTTTGTTGTTATCAAGCTGTGAATCAACTAGGTTTAAGTTTTTTTGTGGCTAAAACTAGAGAATTCGCTGACAACTATTGCGACTGAAGCCTTTATAATATTTTTTAGTAATCACAACGCTCTTACGTGGATTCGAAATAAAGATCTACTTTCTGTATAAATTCATTTTGTTGTCTTTTCATATTTTCCGCATTTATTTGGTCAATTGTCGTTGGCTCTCGCAGAGAATCCGTGACCTCAGGGAAAGTTAGGGTTTCTTGACTTTCTTCCGATTACGGAAATCGACGGCGTGAATTTCGGTTCCCACAGTCTTGTGGGTTTGATTGCTTTGTGTTATGTTTTTTCTTTGGCTTAAGGAAATGCGCGGGGCAAATGAAAATCAAGCACATAGATACCTCGTTTGCGGACTCCCAGAAAACGGAATAAAATCACAGCTCCACCAACATGTACGACAAGAAGCAGATGATGATAAAGGAAGTAATGTGGAGGAGATCACACGCGTAGAGTTCAGAATCTCCATGGGATACTTCATACGCGTTGAGTAAGCGGAAGAAGACATCGAACCTATGTTTCGGAAGCTGTTCAAAAACTCAAAGACAATGCACGCCCAAAAACAAGGAGAGTCCTCATGAGGCATGTCTCGTCGTCGAGACTAAGGTATCGTACCAACACTTTTCAAGTGAGATAGAGATAGGAAGAGATTGAAATGTCTGTTGTTTCTTCTCATTTGAATATGAGTCTTAAATCTAGTCATGCATTGTATTTTTCACTTGTGATTACATTTACGATTTGTAATGGGAACTCTGAGAACAGGGGAACTGGAATGTAACCAATTTATATATATAAATTTTCAAAATATTTTTATTTGTATTTTTTTATTCTTTTAATAATGATATAATAGTAATTATTATCTGCTATTATACGATATATAATTGCACAAATGCTAAAACGTTATAGAAAGAATTTATTAACATAGCACTGGTAAAAGCACTATATAAATGACAGAGAAAGATAACGGGGGCAGACACATTCTTCACAACGCTATGCTTTAGTAGTTTTTTACGTATGCCACAAAATTTTACAATCGTATTTGGTAACCACTGCATTTCAACTAGTCATTTTTTAAGTATTCTAAAAAAGTAGAAATTAAATTTTATCATAGATAAAAATAGTAGTCGGCACTTAACAAGGAAACATGTGGGCATAAAGAAATGTCATCTTCCCAAAAAGCTACGCAAACTTGTTGACAACTTCATGACTAGAATATAGCAATACCGTGACCTAGTGATTAGACATATGATTGCGTAAATAATTCCACATTATTGTTTATACAATTTTTTTTTGGGCAACTGTTTATTCAATTGTTTATATCATACGAAAGTGGGGAAAAAAGCGCAAATAAAGTCGTTAGCAGTCCACAGTCCAAATTTAGTTTGAAAGCTATTGCTCAGTCACACGCTAACATCGGGCTGGTCCGACACGGTTTTTATTTGATTTATCGTTTTCTAATATTCGTATTTATGGGTTTGCACTTTCTGTTCAACACGCGTAGCGTATATTGGGATGACAGCTTAAAACTCTCCATAAACACGACAACCTTATCTATTCCCACCTATACTATCCAGATCATGACCAAACCACCCACAGATATAAAATCTCTTTATAACTTTCCCAATCCTTTTTTGTTGTGCTCAAATCTCCCTTTCTAATCCAATTTCGAAAACGTGATTGTAGATTTTTAAATCGCGTTTTGTGAACTGTGATTCCCCATTATCCAAAATCCGACCCAACCCATAATCATCCGACCCGACTACATAAAAAAAAAATCAATTTGGATTGGGTTTGTTTCTCTCTCACGATACGACAATGACGAGAACATACAGAAAGACAGAGAGCAGATAGAGAGAAACAAGATCAGAGAGGGAGAGACAAAAGAGAGTAACGACGTGAGAGAGACAAACAAAGGTGGAAGAAGAAGACTGAAGACCAAGTGAAGAGTGAATAAAAAAAATCGAAGGTTTAGCTTTTTTTCTTCTATTTGATCATCAATCATCGAGAGAGAATAAAATATACTTTTTTAGATGTGAAGAAGCTCATCAATCGAAGAAGACAATCATCAAATGCTTCACTTTGGCTCCCTTTCTTCATAAAAAAGCTCGAGGTGATCATCACTTTCGCTCTCCTTCTCACTGAGAATCTTCTGAATGGTTTCGCTCCTTTAATCTCTCAGTCTTCTTTTTTTTTCTGGTTGAATTAGGGTTCTTCTGGGTAGCAAACTGTTTCGCTCTCCTTCTCACTTAGAATCTTCTGAATGGTTTCGCTCCTTTAATCTCTCAGTCTTCTTTTTTTTTCTGGTTGAATTAGGGTTCTTCTGGGTAGCAAACTGTTTCGCTCTCCTTCTCACTTAGAATCTTCTGAATGGTTTCGCTCCTTTAATCTCTCAGTCTTCTTTTTTTTTCTGGTTGAATTAGGGTTCTTCTGGGTAGCAAACTGTTTCGCTCTCCTTCTCACTTAGAATCTTCTGAATGGTTTCGCTCCTTTAATCTCTCAGTCTTCTTTTTTTTTCTGGTTGAATTAGGGTTCTTCTGGGTAGCAAACTGTTTCGCTCTCCTTCTCACTTAGAATCTTCTGAATGGTTTCGCTCCTTTAATCTCTCAGTCTTCTTCTTTTTTTTCCGGTTGAATTAGGGTTCTTCTGGGTAGTAGATAGAGAGAAACGAGAGCAGAGAGGGAGAGACAAGAGAGAGTAACGACGTGAGAGAGAAGAAAAAAAGCTTTCAGGAGAACGATGAGCTTCTGTGATTTCAGTTCTTTCATCTCTGTCAAATAAAATCAATTTAAACCTAATATACTCTTTCAGTTCTTTCATCGGTAATCAACTATAATGGCCACATTGTGCTTGCATAAATGTATGTATATACTTGTACAATACGTAACAGCTGGTGACTCTTGTCATAATTCTCATGATAAAAGAAATTTAAGAAAACAAATTACGAACACAACCAAGTTTGATGTCACCGTTTTTGCTCCTTGGAGCATTTGCAGATTCCAATGGCGGAGGCACCTTTCTCTGCTTTATTGTATACATTTTTATATATATATATATATATATATTGTTTATTTTACGCTGTAATGTTAAGTTTACATCGTAGCCTAGTGACCATTCTATCTTGGGTTCGAAGGTCAGTTATGCATTTTGTTTTTTTTTTGTTTTTTTGTAAAGTAATGGTAAAACCGTAAATATATCATCTTCTTCCTTTAGTTATCGGCCAGAGTTTCTGCAATTCATCATCATATTCAGTACAGATCAGTCACGATTCAATGAAATCTTGTGTTTTTCTTACTATTTTCTCATTAAACCTTGAAATCTCACATCTTGAAATAGATTCCAATCATTTAAATTATGTTATCACTTATCATTCTCGTATCTCCCTCTCTGCTCTCGTTTCTCTCTATCTGCTCTCTGTCTTTCTGTCTGTTCTCGTCATTTTCGTATCGTGAGAAAGAAACGAACCCAATCCAAATTGATTTTTTTTATGTAGTCGGGTCGGATGATTATGGGATGGGTCGAGTTTTGGATAATGGAGAATCGCAGTTCACAAAACGCGATTTAAAAATCTACAATCACGTTTTCGACATTGGATTAGAAAGGAGGATTTGAGCAGAACAAAAAAGAATGGGGAGAGTTGTAAAGAGATTTTATATCTGTGGGTGGTTTGGTCATGGGTGGTATAGGTGAAAATAGATAGGGTTGTGGTGTTTACAGGGGGTTTTAGGCAGTCATCCTGCGTATATATACTTCCTGTTCATGAAATCTGGTAGGGATTTTTTGACAAAAAAAATTGTCACTTAAGAAAAAAGGTTAATGACCTCTAAACAGAACAAATATAATATCTAGATATTATTATCTAGATACTACTGCAAAGGGCAAATCAGAATATCTCTTCTATAAAACGTACTATATTTAATTTGGCATTATCCGTGGACAAAGCATGAATGATCTTTACGGTACGTACGTAAACTGCATCAACGACACATGGAAGTTATAGGCATAACAATGGTTTTTCTTCTGAAGAGTAGGAATAAAATACATTTTAGAAGAAAATTCCCAATTTTGCATTGCGTTTTTCTTTTTTCTTATTCACTGAAACTACTCTTGTCAAAGCGTGTTGTTGTGCCAATTTCTTGGCCAGAGGTCAACATAGATAGAGATTTGTAGGCATGACAGCGGAAGTGATCCATCTTTCTTGTTAGAAATCGAAATTTCATCAAACATTCATTGAAAGAGTTATGGAGCAATTGCAAAGAAATTTTTTTTTTTTTGTAAACTAGCAATTGCAAAGAAATTAAAAAGATACATTGAATGCAAGAGATCTCATATAGAGAAAGATTAGCAGTTTCAAAATTGGGAGATCATGATGTAGTGGGTGAAATATTATGATTTTTTAATTTTTAAAAATTAGAATCAGTAACCGAACAAAACTGTTTTATAAAAAATAATTATACATTTGCTTTTTCTTTAAATTAGAAAATATAAACCATGTGGCAAAATATGATTAGTTGAGTGACTTGTGTTTTAGTATATAAAGTATTTCTTATTCGGCATTATTAACATATAGTGATTTGTTTCATACATTTTATTTTGTTATTAGTTTTTATTACTTACTAATATATTTTCGAGTTAGGTCTAATAAAATAATAATATAAAATAATCAAATAGATAATCTCTTTTAAAATACGTTTTTTTCTTTAATTTATACATTTTTATATAATACATTTTAAAATTTTATTTAATTATATTATAGAAAAGAAATATTTTTAAGATAATTTATATTTACATTTTGTGTTTAAAAAATATACTTTAACATATATTATTTTAGTATTTAGCGAGATTTATAAGGAAAAGCACTATTTTGTTTAAATAATATAGCCCTATTATTTTAGAAGATTTTATACATAGTAGCATATAACACATTATTTTAGTAAATTTTATTGATATATGATATTTTGGATGTTATGATATTGAGTTTACTTTTTATTTTTAATTAAGATTTCAAAATATTAGATTGATTTAATTTTTACAACATATATAGTCTATTTTTTCTTGGTGCATTTCAAAAAGTTATTCTTTATTATCTATGATTTTATCTTTTGTAAAATTTGAAATATATCATTTTGTGTTTAAATATTTATTTTTAAAATTTATATTTTGTCAAGAAAACTTTAAAAAATTACACAACTATTTTTCAGTTTGGAAGATTACATGAATTTTGAATTCGTTTTTGTTACTACGTTACTACATTATCTTATAAAAAATATTTGAATTTTTGGTAATATTTCTATTTTTTCTCAACATATTTATTTATAATTAAAATAAAAAATATAATTTAAATTTGATTTTTCATTAATATTTTAAATGAATTACTAAAATTTAATAGTTTTCTAATAACATATTTTTTAAATTGTATATGAACTAAAGGTTAATATATACTATTATATTTTTATATAAACATTTTAAAAAATATATTGTTCAGAGTTTAAAAATAAATAAAAATATATTATATTGTTGTAGACATAAAATTTTAACATATTTTAATAAATTTATTTTTGTATAAATTGTTTTTGTTACCTATTTAATAAAATTTTGTCATATTTAATTCATATAGCACTTCTATTTTTATATAACACAGAGTATAATTATAGAATTTATAAAGAATAATGTATAATTTTTATTTTCTTGTTTTATAACAATATTTTAGTTAACATTGATTTATAACAATATTATATTACTAATTACGAAAATAATTAATATGTTATTTTATAAAAATATTTAAATTTTTCAGTAAGATTTTGTTAGATTCTTTCTCAACATATTTTGTTATAATTAAAAAAAATTCAAATTTATAGTTGGTTTATTATTAATGTAAATAATCAAATATGTCATATTAACTAATTCTTTAAGTGGTTCTACTATGACTTGTTAATAGTAGATAAAAATATGACCCTAAATTAATAGATTAGATATACGAATTTGAAATAATTAAAAATACATGTAATATCTAACTTATTATGTATTTCAAAAAAGAAATTTTGGAAAAGTTATATTCTTAAGTTTGGCACTTATGAAATTATGTGATTGAAGTTTATATATGATTGAAGTTTATTTAACGGCATAGTGTGTTCATAATGGCAGGTATCTCTAAGTATAACAAAGATTCAATCAAGTTAGAGAAAATTAACATATTGCACGAAAATAAGGTGTAAAATGAGATTGTATCTAATCTATCTACTCAAGAAAAGAGGAACCAAACACATACATATTCTTTGTGTGATGATATTACGTCGATGAGAAACTTATAAATCAACTTAGAGCAAAGTATCATCTTTAGTAAAAGAGGTCCAAATGAAAGTTATTGTATTGCTAATATAATTGTATATATACAGTCGGTCTACATTAATAGATTACATAGAACGTAACTCGTTTGTTATACTTATAATAGAGTACATCCAGAATTAAATTAAATCGTGTCAATATATTGGTTTACTTTTAATAGATTAAATGTTGGTTTAATGGAAGTTGTCTGGTTCCATTTGTAATAGCAGTGTGTTATATAATAATTAGATTGTAATAATTTTGAAATGATTCATAAATTAAACATCTTTCTAACAAACTTGAAACAGTCCAAAACTTAAATGACAACATTAATGGTAGATAAATTTAGGACTCTATTTTAATAGAGTAGATATAAGTGATTCCTGCTCAACTCTATGAAATGATAGTATTAAAAACATGTGTTAGTGTTTTTTCTTTTCTAGTTGTTGATAAACCATGAGATTTTACCATATGAGATTGTGCATTTAATTTACTGCCATATGAGTGTTGTCCAAAAAAAATATATATTTTACTGTCATGTGTATAGGCCAATACGCGTTATTAGTTGTCTTGGTAGCAGCATGAGAGATGGATCGTATGCCTCGTGGCTGCCTATCTATAGTGTTGTCCGCATGGTTTTTCTGCTCCACTTGATGGTTTTTGCTTCCAAGGGTGTTGTCTGGACACTGAGGCGTGTAACCATGGAATTTGTTTAGATTAATAGTTGCAACCTTCTGTGAGGATGGTGTATGTATCATTCAGGGAGGGATTAAACCATTCGTAGTTCATAAAATTGTGATGCATGGTCAAGGTGGGCGTGTAGCCCTGTTGGCACGAACTTTGTAGTTGATAGGAGTTATGTGGTTTAGAGGGCGCACGAATGGACCAGATTGCAAACTAGCGGTATGCTTCATGAGTATGGCGTCTTCTTTCTTATGAGCAGGAGGTCGTGGCCTAGGCCAGTAGATAAAATCATGGAGTGCTATGATGAGTAAAGACCTCAATCTGTTTGGTAGTAATCACGGAGATCTGCTTGTCATAGGCATGTCAATGAAGATGGTTTTTTGGGTCTTATTCCTGCTTTGAAAGCTGTAGAATTGATGTTTTCTTTAAGTGAATGAATTCCCTTCTTCTTTATGGTTATGAACCTCATAATTTATAGCAGAAGTTGTGCATCTCTCTTATGATTAGGAAATATCCACTATATCCTTAGATAATAAAATATTTTCAGTTTTACCAAAATAACCACATATATTATAATACAAATAGTTCCTTATTCCATTAGATTTACAAAGATTCAATTATTATCAAGACTGGTTATTAGATTAACGAACATTTTATTTATCCTTATGTTGGAAGAATCACTTGATTTAGAAGCCAGAAGCTGAAAGCTGGAAGCAGAAGACATAAGACATATGTCACGCTCCACATCTATCTAATTTACAATTTTAATATTTACAATATTAATTTACAATTTATCAGAAGACAGAAGACATAAACCAACTTATTTGTTTACACCCACATCTATCTAATTTACAATTTTAATATTTATTTACTGCTTATCATATTTTTGCCTAGCTTAATCTTATATTCTATCTGATGTATTGTGTGTCCACGTTCCATTTGAATTTGATTAAGTACTACAACTGAACTTCTTATTTGAGTGAATAAAGCCTAGATCTAGGATAATTTAAGCTGGTATCACCTCACCAAACTCGAAAGTCTCATCCTTTGAATTAAGTAAGAATCTCCAATATCTTAATCGGAAGAACAAATCTAACATTGTTAACATAAAAAGGTGTTACTATTGTTATAATCATCACTAGATTTTGGACCTGCGCATCCGTGCGGATGTATGTTATAAAGTATTACTCCCTCCGTTTCATATTAAGTGTCGTTTTAGAAAAAAAATTTCGTTACAAAATAAGTGTCGTTTTCGATTTTCAATGCAAAATTTGTAAATTTTATGAAAAATTTATTTTTCTATTGATTGAAATATGGTTAGGTGTATAGGTAATAGTATTTTTTTATAGGAAATGTACAAAATTAATTGTTTCCTTAATCCGTGTGCCGAAACCTAAAACGACACTTATAATGAAACAGAAGGAGTATATGTTAACCATTTATTTTACACTATTATATTTTTTTTTTAGTTTTGAGATTGATGTATTTTGTTCAGTTTTTTCAGTTTATAAAGTATGATACTGTTGAAATTTTCATTTTATTCGGTAATGTAAACATTAAAGTGTTGAAATATTTGAGTATTAAAATAATATAGTGGGTGTTTTATTAAATTTTACTAAAACATGGTGATTTTAAGAATATTTTAAAGTTATAATTATATATTTTTTAAACAGTAATAATAAAAACTATTGGAAAGTACAAAAAAAAATTATAGTTCTGGTAGTGAAAATTTGAAAGCCCAACATAACTTAGTTGACTAATTGGGCGACTTTGTTATAATATTATAATTTGTTCATCATATTTTAAAAAGAAAAACGTGGACCGTCAATATGATATTGTGATTATTAGGATAAATCGCTATAATATATGAATAAATTGTGGGAGGGAAATTATTTTAGGAGATTCATTAATATTCAAATTATGATTTCGAACCAAATAAATGCAATTGGTTTACTCGTATTGTTCATAAATTTATAAATCATGATATAAAATATGATTGAAAGAATCATATTGTTAAGCTTTGTTAACCACAGCTCCATATCTAATTTGATGGTTTTGATTCTACAGACTAATGAAAACCAGAAGTTTTACATCCTGGAAATTCGAGGTAGACGAAGGGAAGAGAAGGCAATATCATATTTGTAAACAATGTTTGGTTTAGTAACCACTTAATTGAATGGTTTAATAATATGGCAAAACATTGTGTTTTATAGATTAGATAGTACGATATGTTGGGAACCAAGGATATCGTGGTTTAGTGATGGTTTATTAATGATGCAGATAAGTATTTGGAATATATCCAAATATCTTATTATTTATTTTATTATTTAGAATAAATTTAGATAATTACATTTTATTTGTATTTTTCATATTTTAGTGGTTTTCCTATTTTAATTAAGATTAGGATTTTTCTAGATTTAAGTATTTATTATAAATAGGCATTGAAACCTAAAGTTGTATTCAGACTTTGATAATTAATAAACTAGCTGTTTTGCTTTAAACCTTGTTCGATTTGATTAAATTCATCAAGCAAGAAATTGGTCTCAAGAAGCTGGTCTCAAGAAGCTATCGAAAGAAACTCTTGATCGATCCAAGAACAGATCTCTAAGAACCCTAAAGTTCCTTGATCGACCGTTCCACCTATTTGTCCGCTGCATCAGGTTGGTATCAGAAGATTCAGCTTTGTGCAAAATTCGGATTTGAAGATAAATTTTTGAAGATTTCAGCTACAAAAAACGATTTAAGATTTGATGACGAATTTTTTCCAACCCGGAGAGAATGATGCAGAAAAGTATTTGGAATATATCCAAATATCTTATTATTTATTTTATTATTTGGAATAAATTTAGATAATTACCTTTTATTTGTATTTTTCATATTTTTGTGGTTGTCCTATTTTAATTAAGATTAGAGTTTTTCTAGATTTAAGTATTTATTATAAATAGGCATTGAAGCCTAAAATTGTATTCAGACTTTGATAATTAATAAACTAGCTGTTTTGCTTTAAACCTTGTTCGATTTGATTAAATTCATCAAGCAAGAAATTGGTCTCAAGAAGCTGGTCTCAAGAAGCTATCGAAAGAAACTCTTGATCGATCCAAGAACAGATCTCTAAGAACCCTAAAGTTCCTTGATCGACCGTTCCACCTATTTGTCCGCTGCATCAGGTTGGTATCAGAAGATTCAGCTTTGTGCAAAATTCGGATTTGAAGATAAATTTTTGAAGATTTCAGCTACAAAAAACGATTTAAGATTTGATGACGAATTTTTTCCAACCCGGAGAGAATGATGCAGAAAAGTATTTGGAATATATCCAAATATCTTATTATTTATTTTATTATTTGGAATAAATTTAGATAATTACCTTTTATTTGTATTTTTCATATTTTTGTGGTTGTCCTATTTTAATTAAGATTAGAGTTTTTCTAGATTTAAGTATTTATTATAAATAGGCATTGAAGCCTAAAATTGTATTCAGACTTTGATAATTAATAAACTAGCTGTTTTGCTTTATACCTTGTTCGATTTGATTAAATTTATCAAGCAGAAAGTTGGTCTTAAAAAACTATCGAAAGAAACTCTTTATCGATCCAAGAACAGATCTCTAAGAACCCTAAAGTTCCTTGATCGACCGTTCAACCTATTTTTCAGCTGCATCAATTAATAAGAGAATATAAGTGGTTTAATAATTAATAGAATCGATGGTTAATGAGATGTGAATCAAAACTCGGGTTGGTTTATTAATTAAAAGAATTGATGGTGTTGGTACAAATTAAAATCAAAAATCTGTGTTTTAAAGGCATTGGTATAAGGACGTAATATTTGTGAAAAACTCACGGCTATTTCTAAAATGTACTCCTGTTTTAATAGATTAGATTGTATTGTAAACCAAAATTTAAAGTGTAGATAACGTAGTAGATAGAATATGTTGTGATTTAAAACTTCGACTGTTGATCTTTTTGGGAACAAGAAAAATCAATAGGAAAGAAACATATATAAATAAAATAGTAAGAAAAAAAAGAAATGTTTGTTTCTTCTAAAATTTAACAAGGAGATTTTATTCTATATTTCTCCATAAAAATGAATGTGAAAGAAAGAAAAACAAAATATTTATTGTGAATAGAATTTTTTTTTATGAATGATAAAAAATTCAATGTTTCTCTTCGTTATTTGATCACCTGTTCAAAGCCTTAGAATATGTCATATGTGTTACGAAAGTCAAAAATAGGAGGAGGAGCCGTTTTCGTTGAAAATATAAAAGATGTGGGGCCCGCTGCACTATTTGCACAGTAAATTTCTTTTCTATATATATGATCGATTTCGATCATTTGAAAACGCATCATTCACTCTTCTCTTCCCTCTGTAATAATCTTTCTATCAGTGTTATAAATTCTACGGGTATAAATTTTGCCCTTATTTAAATTCTCGCGATACAATAAAATTTCAGTTCTTTTCATAACACGTTATCAGCACGATCACTCTGCGATTCGGTAAAATTTATTTGTATCATTTATACCCTGTTATAATGGTCGGTATACCGCCTCTACTATTATTTATATCATGTTATAATGGCCGGAATACCGCCTATATTATTTATTAGTAATTTAATTAATTTAATGGTCGGCCGAACCGCCTTATATCCTGTTTATTATTTATTGGTCGG
>NC_027750.1:16442594-16468089 GCF_000695525.1 Brassica oleracea var. oleracea | reverse complement strand
GATATATTAAAAGCGATAGAACGAAGCATATTCATCCGAAGTTCTTCTCATACACTCAAGAGCTCGTGAAGAAGAAAGAGATTGAAGTAAGATATGTCCAATCATGCGACAATGCAGCTGACCTCTTCACAAAATCACTTCCGACTTCGGTATTCAGAAAACACATCCACAACATTGGAATGCGTCATCAGAAGGATCTATGACTGCTCATTCGAGGGGGAGCTTACGTAGTTATACTCTTTTTACCTTACTATGGTTTTTTCCATAGGGTTTTCCTAGAAAGGTTTTTAACGAGGTAACAAAGACGTTAAGCAAGAGCGGATAGTGACACCGGCCCCCAAGGGGGAGTGTTACGAAAGTCAAAAATAGGAGGAGGAGCCGTTTTCGTTGAAAATATAAAAGATGTGGGGCCCGCTGCACTATTTGCACAGTAAATTTCTTTTCTATATATATGATCGATTTCGATCATTTGAAAACACATCATTCACTCTTCTCTTCCCTCTGTAATAATCTTTCTATCAGTGTTATAAATTCTATGGGTATAAATTTTGCCATTATTTAAATTTTCGCGATGCAATAAAATTCCAGTTCTTTTCATGACAATATGTTTAATTCTCAGCAAATCTGTTTTTAACTCGCAATGTCGTTTTAGTGTAATCAATTTTAAAATAATATTTTTTCTCGCCTCCCACGGTATACAGCGGACCTTTCCTGATTCTCCTCGCTGAAAAACTCCTTAGGCCTTGGGAATTCCATGAAACCGTAAGGCCCGAGCCCATTTTGAAACCTCCCTCTGTTTTCTCCTTAGCAAACTTTGAAACCCAGAGAAAACCTTAGAAATGGAAGCCGATCAAACGGTTCTTTGCCAATTGCTTGCCGTCGACCTCAGCGACTATTGCTACAGAGTTTGCTCTCGCTGCGAGAGGGTCCTTCCCGGAGATAATAGCAAATGCGTCTTCTCTTCTGCTTCCTCGTTATGCAAATTCTGCCAATCAAACGAACCCAAGCTGCTTTACCGTGTTCTCGTACGAACCCAAATTGAGATTTACTGTCTATTGCTGTGTCCTAAGATTCTACAAATGTCAAGAATCAGTTTCTGTTTTTTCTATCCCGAGATATCTGAATCTGTGTTTGTTTAATCTATCAGATGTCTGTAGTAACAGATACATCAGTTAAAACTGTCATCTGTTTTGATAGAGCTGCTACTGTCCTCTTCGGTTGCTCAGCTGATGAGTTCTTCCACTTCACCAAACTCAATCCTAAAGCCGGTAATTTTCTATTAAGCCTCTGATTTAATTTCTTGAGATGTTTATTTTGATGTTGTTGTTTCCGTTGCAGCATCTATGGTTAATCAGGTCTTTGATGGAGAGATGCTTCGGATGACGCTGACTCGGCCTAAAAACCTTAATGCCCAACACATGAGAGTGACTTCTGTTGTTCCCCTAAGATCAGGTTTTCAGCCTGCTATTGTTACGCTGAGACAGCTCTGCTGTACAAAAAGTGCTTCTTTGGGGGGATTGTTCTATAACAAATAACAGTTTCTAATGTTGGGGTCAAACGTTATATGGATGACTACAACAAACTTGTTTGCTTTTGATTTGTGTCGGTGAAGTAGTCTGATTCTTTTTTAAAAGTTCCTCCTCGGCTAAGCAAGTGTGATGTGATTAAGTTCCATTTGGGTGGTCAAGAAAATGACTAACTCAAAGTAAAAGCCTCTACATGATGAGTGTTTTAAGAGTGACGAGTTCTTGTAAGAGGAATGTTATCACATTTATTGTAACTTCTTGAAGCTCAAGACTCATATAGCGAATTAGCTAGACACAACCTCCCACTCGAGAGGTAGGTTCTAACACATCTGTATATATATACAAACTGGTAAAACTTGGTGTGAGTTCTTTTCTCCAGTAATTTTCTGTTTTGGTTCGTTTTGTCTTCGTGTTCAAATGTTAAGAGTTTGGCTGCTTCTACAAATCACACGACAAACTCAATCACCCTGACTGTGACACAAGGTGAAGATTGAATGACAAACGAATTACACTTTTTAATCAAGCAATTGATAACTGGTGGCCTAACCCTGACGAGTCTTTCTCAAGACCTAAGTCTCAACCAAATCCAAACAACTTATGTTTTAGAACTCTTCCTCTGCTTCTGTTTTTGTGCACTTGGATCATAAAGACAAAACAGTCTACTGACAAACAACTTTTGTTGGTCAAAGTTGTATAAAGTTGTTGCCCATTGTCCACTTGTCGTCCACTCTTGTGTAGTGTGCAGTTTGAGTGCAACACATGAGCTTCTTCCACCCTCCAACGGCTTGTCTAGCATCGTTTGAAATACTTTATCATGCTCTATGACCATATTATAAACCACCAATAGAGTGGAATATGCAGACACTTTACTGCTGGAAATAAGTAAATCGGATGATATATCTATCTATCTATAATATTATTTGAAAAGTGAATTTGTTGATTTGTCATATTCTCTATTATTTTAGGTTTATTCATATGTTATGTTCAATTCTTAGTTTTAATAAATAGTTATGGTGATTTAGTTAACAATTTATCATTATCTTCAAATATATATGATATGATATTATCGTTAGAAGTGAATTTGTTGATTTATCATGTTCTCTATTATTTTAAGTTTATTCATATTTTATGTTCAATTATTAGTTTTAATAAATAATTATAGTGATTTAGTTAACAATTTATCATTATCTTCAAAATAATAAAACAATTCTAACGATAATATCATATCATATATATTAAATTTATATGAGAAGTGAATACGCTGGTTTGTCATGCTCTTCATGATTTTAGGTTTACTCATAATAAAAAAATTCTAACAAAATATCATATTTAGATTTATATTATAATTAATTAGTAATATTAAAATATTATATATATATATATATATATTATATTATATTTAGTTTAGTAATATTAAACCGACTATGTCTTTACATATATATATATATATATAAAATACTATCTATGAACAATACATATACACAAGTTCTTATCAAAATAACAAGTTTCTTCAGGCATTATCTATATTATTAAAACTGAAGTATCTTTTTGTAATGTTTGGAAACATGGATAACAATAAAAAAATGAGAATTGTTTGGAAACATGGATAGCAGTATAAAAAATAAGTATAGTGTTTTTTAGTAATTTCATTAATATAATTACAATAATTATCTTTCCATAATTATATTACCTTAACAATACATCACATCATTAATTATATTACCATAACAATAATAGTGAAGATTTTTATTTATTAGTTAATCAACATTATCTTTGTGCCAATTATAAAATCAAAAATGTAAAATAATTGGGTTTTGGATAAGGTTAAACGTTCGGTTTAGTTTGTTTTACAAATAACTTTTTTTTTTAATTTTAGTTTCAATCGGTGAAAAATTACGTAGCCAAAAACATAATTCAAAGACATGTTTTTGTGAATAAAATAATAACCTAAATTAAAATAATAAAAATGTATTACATTAGTGTCACTTAAGTTTTCACTCTATATAATTATTTTACTAAATAAAAAACTCTTTTTATTTTACTTAATTTAGCCAAACACATAAAAAAATCATTTTTATTAGTTTATAAAACCAGTTAGGCATGAACATTGATTATCCATTTAAGTACGAGTTGTTATTTTTTTGTATCATTTTTGTTTTGAAATTAGGCCACGCTTGAATATTATAAATTTATGTGTTGGTTTTGAGTTGGGTTCTTCTGGGTTTGGATGAGTACGGTTTTAATGTATTGGAACTTAAAAATATCTAAATAACAAATGTATCTGAAACGGGTTCGGATATTTGTACAAAAAATAATCATATTACCCGATTCGGTTTAGGTTTTTTGAATACAATTAGTTATATTACGAAACATTTAAAATATATAGCACTAGTTATAAGAAAACAAATATCAATATATAAAAATGTAAGAACCAATACCTGTGTGGGTGCACAGATCAATCTCTAGTATATTTTTAAAGAAGAAGTTGACTTCTTTTTAGTTTCTATTAGAAATATTGATCCAATTTACAAGTGTATAATGTATAAAGGTTTTCACACACATCAAAAAAATGATAAATATATTCTTTTAGCTATTATTTTTTGGTTTTATCAATAAATTTCTCCACTCAAAATTTTGCTTTAAAATTTATATTTAAGTTTTAAAAACAAATGCATTAATTATATCCTATAAAATTAATCGTTTGTATACAAAATTTATTCTATTAAAATTGAAGTACAAAATAATAGTTTTCTATTTGTAAGTGGTTTTTATAGATTTTCATTCTTTTTAACTAATTTGAACTATTTCATTTATTGTCTTTTCTACTTAATTTGACATCATTTATTACAAAATATAAAACATAACTTATTTATTTTTAAGTGTTTAATTACATTTTTTATATTTTTTCACTCATTCAAAATATTTCATTAATTGTATTTATAATAACAATTCAGAGTCATTTATTTAACGTGTTAACCATATTAATTTTACGTTTGAATAAAATTATTCCATTAGTGTCGAGAATTCAAATAGGTTAACAAATTTTCTTTATTTGTTTTCATAACATCTTGTGCGTTTTTATAGGAATATTTGGGTAATAGTAGCTGTGCGTTTTTGTACGTACTTTATCTTTTTCTCAGTAAAGTTATAATTAAATGTGCAGTGTTTTTTCTCTTTTTTTTGTTGTACAAAATAATAATTTTTGCAAAAGATGGTGATTGGTGACATCAGTGTGGTTTTAAAAAATTACCCTGAATACCGTGTGTTTACACGTACTCTCTCTCTCCGTTCCTGAAAGAAAAATTTTATAGAGTATTTATGTATATTAAGAGTATAATAAATGTTTACAATTAAATTTATTATTTATATCACTCTACATTTTTCAATAACTATCAACCAATAGTATTTAATCAATTCAAATATTTTCAATTAATGTTTCACTATAATTGAATCAATTAAATTTATTATTTATATCACTATACATTTTCTAATAACTATGAACCAATAGCATTTAATCAATTCAAATATTTAATCAATTCGAATATTTACAATAATTTTTGCAAAAGATGGTGATTGGTGACATCAGTGTGGTTTTCAAAAATTACCTTTGAATATCGTCTTGTATTTGTTTGTTTACACATATACTCTCTCTCCGTTTTCGAAAAAAAGATTTTATTGAATATTTACGCATATTAAAAATATAATAAATATTTATAATTAAATTTATTATTTATATCACTATATATTTTCCAATAACTATCGATCAATAGTATTTAATCAATTCAAATATTTTCAGTTAATGTTTTTTAAAAGTATACAATTTATCAACATTAACTAGTATTTTAAAATTCTAAAAAATCTATTATTTTGAAAAACTCTAGAAAATCCTATATTTGTTTCTGTGCACGTAAATTTACTCCGGAATATCCCCCCCAAATTTCACGTTTTATTGTTTTGTTGATAAAATGTTGCTCGAACGTTCGACATCTTTTTTTAAAAATACTGAAAGGAATAATTGGTTGACCAACATTTTGTTTTTGTTTTCACAGTACATACTTGCCGAGCTGTGCCTAGATAGATAACAAATTGCCTCGATTCATATATATACACGAAAACTTATATAATAATGTGTCACTATCCCGATAAATAAATAAATAGAGTAAACATCAAAATATAAATAATAAAATTAAATTTCGAAGATCGACATTTAACAGCTGTTTATAGACAAAATGACATTATGTCCACTTACTCTCTTTTGTGATATAATTGTACAAACGTAAGATATGGACAAATTTAAATTTGAGAAAACTTATTTCAGCAGATGCATCATTACCTGAAATTATAAAAATATTAGGGGTTGATTAGGCCAGTTAATATTTTTAACCTTTCTTAGAATATAGTATTTCAATAAGCCTCTTAGATTTTGGTAAACTTTAATTTTTTAACAATGCAACTAATTTACAAACAGATTTAAAAAAAAAAAATAGAAACTTGGTTGAAGAAGTTTATATGGGTAAAAAATAAATGGAACATACGGGGTCGATAATTAGAAGTTTATATTAGCTCAATGTTCAATTAGATTTCTTGGAGTATCTTATAAGATCACATTGCATTTACTTTCTTGTTTTGAAACTTAATTTTATATTATTTTAAAAGATGATGCAGGTGAAAGTTTATTTTCCCCTCGCGAAGGCACAACTCTGCATACGTGATAAAGTATCATACACTTCAATAAGTTCGCAATTTTTTTTTTTGTAACAGTTGTTTATTTTTCTCGCCGGCCAAGACTTCATCTTTCTTTATTTAATGTATTTACGTTATTGTACTATCCTTTTGTCTTATTATTATGAACAAAAATGCATTGAACAGGCTTCTTCTTAAAATAAAGTACATGTTACTAGTTGCAATTATCTGTTAATGAGTTAAAGCATGAAAATGCTACTAATAATTATTTTCTTTTCTATAAAAACGTCGTTTTAACCAGCTGCAAAGTCGTACAATATTATTGGAAATGTTGTTAACAGAAAAATGCTACTTCCTCCCTTTCTAAATGATATGTTTTAGAGTTTTCACACAAATTAAGAAAATATATTATTTTTTGTGATTAGCTATGTTCCATATTTTCTAACCAATTAAAATTTATTTACACAATTAATGTTTTCAAAACAATTTTTTTTTCTAAAACATGGATTATATTGAAACAGAGGAGTATTAATATTTCATCGACTTTGCAACCGATTAATATTTTAAGTATCTATCCGCAAATATTTTAGCCAACAAAAATTTTAAAACGGATAAGTTTGGTAATAAGTAGACACTCGCACATGTATCACCTCTTCAATACGGACTGATCAATTTAATATAAACTAAAATCCCTGTGAATAATTTATGTGTAGGTAGTATCCATTTATTTCTAGTAAACTAATAAAATAAATATTTTTAGCAAAAACAAAAAGGTAATAAAATCAATATTAGGTAACTGACAATGGACGGACGATTTATTTCTATATTTATTTAAATATAAACACTACCTATTAAGTTACTTTGGCATACTGAAAGGAAGGAAAGAACGATTGCAAATCAGAATAATGGTTGGATAGGTCAATAGCTAACAAAGGGAAGAAAATTAGAGTAATGGTTGGATAGGTGGATGGCTAACAAAGAGAAGAAAAGAAATACTGATAAATTCTATCCTAATATCTCTGCCTACTTACGTAGTGTCAATTTTGTTACTACTGTTAGAGGCATGTGAAAATTTAGCTAGTGCTATTTTGCAGTTTTGCTAGAGCTCAAACCTGTCTAAAAAGGTATACATTGGTAAAATGGAAATAAACTATGTAGATTAAGAGAAGAGGGAATGATATGATTCATGTTGATCCATGAATTCAATCTTGCCCTAGTGCGACTAGTGAAGTTTCCAGATTCCTTAATATCAAGAGTTTTAAGGAGAAGATACATCGCCTTTGCAGCTAAACAAGGTTGATAATCCCTCATGTGGATGGACGAGTATAATGGCATCGAAGCCATTAATATCATTGGGAATCAAACAAAATGTACACTCTGGGAATAAGATTATAATTTGAGAAGACCTTTGGCTACCAACGATCCCAGCAAGACCGGCTAGGCCAACTTCACCGGTGGTTCACCCAATGATATCAATAAATGAAATAATAATAGGGAACCCAAAAAGATGAAACTCTGAGATGCTTAAAAACTATGTCAATCTGGAGGACATCCCATTGATCCTATCTTTGGCCATAAGTCAAGGATATCATTGAGATGAATATTGTTGGAGCTATACAAAGAATGTGATGCACACTGTTAAGTCAGGCTACTAGGTAGCCAGAAACCTACTCAACAGGGATACGATGAACACACATGCATAACCGAGATAAAAGCTCTACCAAAAATCAAATATTTTATCTGGCAAATGCTCTCTGCACAATTAGCAGTGGCAAGCAACCTAAAACATCGCTATATGTTATGCGATAACCATTTTCCTAGATGCGGAGCAGAGGAAGAAACTATAATCCATGCCATATTTGAATGCCCCCCAAATTTACACACATGGCACACACAACACCATAACTCCACCATTGGTGTTCCCAGTGCAAGCCACTACACAAATATGGATTATCTATTATGGCGAAAGAACGATATTGAAGATCTTTCGTTGGATAAAGATCCATACCCTTGGATTATTTGGTACATTTGGAAAACGAGAGATGATAAATTTTGAATTATAAAATTTTATTGATGTCAATTTATTTACTCTAACATTTCATTGATAAATAATATTTAATTTAATATCAAATCTTATATAAGTTTAAATGAATGTAATTTTCTGTTTAGGAAAATATAAATAATTCTATTAATTTAAGTTATTTCATATTATATGAAATTATTTTGTAGTATATAAACCCGAAAAAGTTAAACTTATTTTTTTATTTTGCTATAAATTATTTGAGTGTTAATCAATTACTTAATTTTATCAATTTGTTGAAAAAAGATTAATAAAGACACCATAACTCCACCATTGGTGTTCCCAGTGCAAGCCACTACACAAATATGGATTATCTATTATGGCGAAAGAACGATATTGAAGATCTTTCGTTGGATAAAGATCCATACCCTTGGATTATTTGGTACATTTGAAAAACGAGAAATGATAAATTTTGAATTATAAAATTTAATTGATGTCAATTTATTTACTCTAAAATTTCATTGATAAATAATATTTAATTTAATATCAAATCTTATTTAAGTTTAAATGAATGTAATTTTCTGTTTAGGAAAATATAAATAATTCTATTAATTTAAGTTATTTCATATTATATGAAATTATTTTGTAGTATCTAAACCCGAAAAAGTTAAACTTATTTTTTTTATTTTGCTATAAATTATTTGAGTGTTAGTCAATTACTTAATTTTATCAATTTGTTGAAAAAAGATTGATAAACAGTTATTTTGTAATGTTGTTTCCATAATTATCTTAATGAGATATAATGTTTTCACTAATCATTAATGACATTTTATTTAATATTACACATGATTAAATGTTGGGTCCAGAACAATGTTCCTATTTTAATAAGATAAATGCAACGACATCTGTTATTCTGATTCATATACGTGATTGGATATTTGTTTTTTGGACAAATACGTGTTTGGATTTTAATTGTCGACAGCGTCGAAGTTTCTACTCACCACGACATTGCTGATAATATGAAGTTTCTACAGTTAATATCTCAATTGCTCCGTTGGTAAGGCCGATTATATCTCATGCGCCAATAATAAGATTAACAAATATGTTTAACGCAGTATCAGGTCCATTTGCGAAGATGTTGCATACGCGTGAGGAATAAATATCATCGTTAGTTTTTTTTTTTTATATCAAAATCATCGTTTGTTTTATCTATAGCAATTCAGAAGAAAACAAACGAACCATATAGGACCACCCCTATGGATCTAGTTTCATTGTTGCTTAATTGCTTTCCCAAGATGGTTCATGGATACATTTGGCTAGATGCCTGTCATGTTCATTTTTTTTTAAAAAAAAGAGTTAACATAAATGAAGTGGAGAAAGAGAACTGATGATCAGAGTAAAAAAAAAGAGGAGAATTTTGTGTTTACCAATTTCATGGTATCATTATTAATCTTTACTATCGCTAATGAAATATTTTCAAAAATACATTTTCATTAACTAGCAAAATTTTTTTATATCTTTGTTCTCTATATATATGTAATAAATAATTATTTAAATAAATAAAAAATAAAAAAGTATTTTTTAATGTTTCTTAATTATACTTTTTTCAAATTCGAATTTTTTTATAAATTTTTTCTGGTTTTTTTTCTAATTTTTTTTTTGAAAATCAAAAATTATGTTTGAAACTATTTTAAAAATTTATTGAAACTATTTTATATTTTTATGTATTTATTTATATATTTACTAGAATTCTATTTCACATTCCAAAAACCATACCCCACCCCCCCCAACACTAAACCCTAAGTATAAATCAGTTAACGTTAGGGGTATAAATATTTTTATCCTTCGTTAAAAGTGAGAGTAAAATTGATGAGTGTAAATATGAAAAGTGCTATTATGAATATGATATTTGTTGCAATTTTCTTTAGAAAAATAATGAAAAGATGATAAAGTAATCTCATTTGTTATAATACTGTAGAAAAGTTGACAAGTTGTTGATATATTCAACAATTGTCCATTTTATCAATTAGAATTACTCTAAAAATAATAAGAATTTCAATTACTTTTATATTTTCTTGGTTTCGACTTTCGTTTTGCTTTTTGAACTTTACTGACTTTGTTTTTGTGAGATCATAAAAAATATGTACTCACTCTTACAAAATCTTAAAATTATTTACCCATGCAATGTGATTGAGCTTCTTTTCTTTTCGTGTTTTTCTTCTTCTTTTTTTTGCTTAAGAGCTCAACTTCCTTATCAGACATACAATTGTCATACAACACGACAAACCAATTTTGGGAGTCAATGTAGCAATAGATTTTTAGCAACAAAAAACCATAAAAAATTAGCTAAGATAATACGCAATCGATCGTCATGCATGACATTATCAAGACGTTAACGAAATGAACTTAAAATAAAACAAACAAGCTCCCTAAGTAAATTTCCTTATATCTTGTTAGCTAAATAATATTCAGTTTATTGTGTTTTCATCTAATTATGATAATCTGAGCTACACCTAAGAGATCTAAGAACCCTAATTAAATCTAGATCACACGAGAAAATATATTTTGGGAAAATGCTATTGGGAATTGTTGTTTTGGTTGTGCTAGTGCGATAATATAAACGTTTTTATTATTAGAAATAAGATGCTAGAAGTGATCTAGTTGGTGGAAAATACAACTACATGACCTTATTATACCCGAAAGTTAGCTATTTCTGTTTGCAAAATATTTACCTGGGAAAACTTTCACATTTCCCCCCCTAGAATTTTAAGTTTTTAAAATATAATACACGCCATTAATTGCTTAAAATGATATAAAATGATATACAATTTATACATAGTCCACGATGGTTTTAAAAATCACAAGTTTAAAAGAACCTTCCTTAAATATGGTTTTACAATAATGTTTTTTTTTTAAAATTATATAATCCACTTTAAAATTTTATTCATTGTGTTGTAAACCAATAAATTTTTCAGCTTTTCATACATTTAAACAAAACAACTCAAATTTTACTATAAATGTAGTAATTATCTGTGATTAACAATTTTAATAACTTAACTACAAAATGATTTTTTTGACACTTGAAAAATAACTTATTTTGATTTTTTTTTGATAAGGTACTACCTCTTATTTTAATGTCGACTTCAATACACTATTTCGTAATTTCATTTAAAATATACTAGGAAACAAAAATTCACTGTATAAATAAACTCACTTTGTCTCTCTTACGTGGTCAGAAATATCTAAGACTCTTTTTGTTTTTCTTTCATTTCGACAAGAAAACTAAGAAACAGACAAAAAGACAATGGAAGGAACAGTCAATGTTCTTTCAAACTTAAGCGACATAGAACTACACAACTTCTTGGTCGATCCAAACTTCGATCAGTTCATAAATCTCATTAGAGGAGATGATCAAACCAATAAAAACCCATCTCTTGATTTCGATCTTGGTGGTCCTTTCCAAAACAGTCCAAGTTTCGTCGACGAGAACCATTTTATCCCATCACATGTCAATGACCTTTTCGACGAACTGCCTGACTTGGACTCCAATGTCGCCGAGTCCTTCCGTAGCCTCGACGCAGAGAGTGTTAAGGCAGGCGGTGACGACGATTACAACGACTGCGACGACTCTTCAGCCACCACGACGCATACAGATGGAAGCCGTAAGACGAGGACGGATCGGTCAAAAACTTTGATCTCTGAGAGGAAAAGGAGAGGCCGTATGAAGGATAAGCTTTACGCATTGAGAGCTCTTGTTCCTAACATTACTAAGGTAAAATGTATTCTCTTGAAATAATTATAGGGAACATGAAACTGAGAGGAGTTTTTTTTTTAATTTGTTGCATTAGATGGATAAAGCATCTATAGTTGGAGATGCGGTGGCGTATGTTCAAGAACTGCAATCCCAAGCCAAGAAACTCAAGGCAGACATCGCTGGCCTTGAAGCTTCTTTAAACTCTACTGGAGGGTACCAAGAACCTGCACCAGATGCTCACAAAACTCGTCGCGGCCTCAATCCTCCTGTTTCCAAGAAAATTATTCAGGTATTAAACCAATCTTCTTGAAAACATCAAAACCTTGTTCACAAAGCGGAATATCAATATTTTTCAAGAACAAACGTAGGAGATATTGATATATGTGACTAGAATTTCATTAGGTTTTCGGGCGGATTTTTCTAGTTTTATGTTGCCATTTACATCCCAATTATTACAAGTTTGTATTTGTGTGTCTTAGATGGATGTTATTCAGGTAGAGGAGAAAGGATTTTATGTGAGATTGGTGTGTAATAAAGGAGTAGGTGTTGCTCCATCACTCTACAAGTCTTTGGAGTCTCTTTCAAGTTTCGAAGTGCAAAACTCCAATCTAAGCTCTCATTCTCCTGACACATACCTCTTGACATATACATTGGATGTAAACCAACTTGTCCCCTTCTGCCTTTTTTTTGTTTTGTTTCTCTATATCCCAGATATACGTCTTACTAATTACCGGTTTTACTTGTTTGCTGGAAACAGGGGACATGTTTTGAACAGAGTTTAAACTTGCCTAACCTGAAGCTGTGGATCACTGGATCACTTCTAAACCAAGGTTTTGAATTCGTCAAGGCATTTACTTGATTCTATAACGCAATCTGATTAATAACCGGTTCTGCATTTCACTGATTGTCTTCCTTTATGTATGTTTCATAACTTCCATGGGTATAATTTTTAATTCTAAAGCTGATGAGTAGTATTTTTTATTTTGCCTATGATCTCAACTCTTTTAAGTTTGTTATAAGAGAGTGATGTTATTGGAAGACCATTCACATTCTTGATTCTACGTCTTGATTATATTCTTCATGTAATCTCCATTCATCTAGTTCTTTTGTAACCGCGCTATTCATAACATTCATACCCAAAAAGAAAACCCATTATCATAAGCTATTGATCTTAATACCATTTTAGTCTCAGCCCCTTCTTTGACACTCTTTATGTTCATTCATACAAATATTTCATACACCTCAAAATTAGAACGGTTTAGGTAATTCCAAAGTTTTTATTATTAAACAGGTAATTAGAATACTTATTTCTTACTCGTTTAAATATAATTAAATCTTCAGTGTGTAATTATTTAATGCAATTCAGAGTAAGATTATAAAATCTCCAACACACCTTAGCTGTTAAAGGAGAGGAAAAAAAATAGATGTGTGTAGATCCAGACTCTGGGCTTCGACACGTTGATTTGTTTTTTATGCTTTTTCTATTCAATTTTTATTAATTTATATTAAATTTGGCATAACTTGTCATCATTTGTGCTTTTTCCTGAAGATTTGGAAAACAGTGTAACAATTTTTCGTTACATGATCGTGACCATTACAAATCATGAACAAAATAGTCACATTTTAGAAACGTTTTTAATCATAACAAAAAGGATTCCTAACAAAAATGATCACGAAATGGCATGAAAATAATTGCTTCTATTTATCTACGTTTTATTCGTGTCTAAATTATAACTATTAGTCCCGATATTATTCGTGGTAATTTGTGGCTCATAGTCACGTATAATTTTGTGACATAATCATGGATTTAGTAGTCACGATATTGTTTGTGGTTTATCGTGACTAGTTAGCCACAAAATTTAATGTGGCAATTCATGTATACTCTAAGGACACGAATTAAGTTGGTCAAGGTTTTAATCGTGAGCAAACTGAAACTTTTTTTTTTATATAAATCCTTAAAACCCAGCAATTTCAAACCTAATTATTAATATATTACAATATGAAAATGTTTTACAAACACTAGAGCCTAAACTCAAAAGATAATATCAGCTTACAAAACCAGAAGTATATTTTACACCCAAAAAAAAACCAGAAGTATAAGTTTACATTACATAAAACAAAGGACTTGAAGCATTTTTAGACTAGTTCACTTGAGGAGAAGCAGCATAAGCAGTGGCATCCGAAAAAGCAGCAGAAGCAGCAGCATCCTGAAAAAGCAGCAGAGGCAGCAGCATGAGTTGTTGGATTCACACCAAGAGCCTGTAAAATCGTGTTGAGGGACGTTCTCTTGTTGCAACCATCTCCAGTTTAATATCAGTCTCCAAAGCTATAAAATCTCCTTTGAGTAGTCATATCAGTCTTGAGAAGTTCCACATTAGTGTTGACAAGTTTAGCATTTGTCTACATACAAAAGATGTGCAAGTCCATGTCTAGGCTGTGTTTAAGAGATGTTGGGACTGACTGAGGTGGTTCATAGTCTAGGGAACTGGATCCCAATCCCATATATACTCCTTTGCTTGTCTGTCCATGCTGAAAACAATGGAAACAATGAATATAAAGCACATGGATAGATACATATAGCAAGACAAGTACCAATGTAAACCATGTAAACAAGCAATGACAAGCACCAAGACATAAACAAGTTGTGAAAATAAAACAAGCATGTTCTAAGAAATAGTGATTAAGAAGAGATTTTAAGCAGACAAGTAATTACACATAAAAATATAAAAAAAATCAATAAAAATTACCTTGGGATATTCTTGATCAAGTAGGACGCGTATTGTAGTTGTTCAGTTGAAGCAGTTTGGCTGACACCATTGGGAGAGTCCTCATTGAGTGTCATTGGGTCCACAGTTTCCCCAACCTCAAGGACAAGTTCCTCAGTACGTTCATCAATGAATGAACCATCTTTGTGAGTGTGTGTCTTCCGCACAGGCTCGGTGGAAGGTGGGGGTTCCCAAATCACCATCAACAATCTACAAAACAAAATACAAGGTGATATTTGATAAATCATGGTTTTCATAGGTTTTTGACGATGATATAAGTTTGGTTTTAAAATATTTTTTGGTTTTTTTAGAGTTTTGTATGAGTCATTACAAATTTAGGTACACTGTAGATTTGAATGGAACTTTTGGAACATTTTGGAGCTTAAGCATAATTTAAGTTTAAGAATATATGTTAGACTCGCACAAAGTACATGGTGTCGATCGACATCCATCTTGATCACAAGGCAACATACAAGTTTTTTACAAGTTTTAAAAATTGCAAGATTGGCACATAAGTTCCCTTATTTGCATAAGAGTTCTAAATGTGTTTTAGTGTATACTATGTTTTCTTAAGAAAATTGTTTAGGCTAGGCTTTACTTTCTCTTAATTGAGATTTTAGAGAGTTTTGGAGGGAAGAATCAGAATTCCCTCAGAGATTTATTTGGAACTCAAGTACTTGTTACTTTAATCTAATTATGCAGTTTATTCAGATTATGATTTTTGTTTCATTGATTATATCCGAGTAATTCACTTGTTAAGTGTAGCGTTATTCAAACGTTATTGATGAATTTTAAGACTGGTCAAACTGTTATGGTATCTTATTCTTCATACTGATTCTAGATTAATCACATGAAATTTAGATCATATGATAATTGGTAGACACGACAATGTTATTGATCTCCTGACATATCTTGAATGAGAAAAATATCTATATACAAAGTAATTTAGTTTAGTGATTTTGTGAACTGATCAACTCACTCTTAATGTTTGTTTGAATTGATTGAATTTGCAAAGGAATTTGGAATTCTAGATTTAAAAATAGATAATCTCTACAACGGAAGTTGATTGATTTTACTGTTGTGTTTTAAGTTCAAGAATTGTTCTTCATTAATCCCTTATAACTTGATTGATTTGCAATTCTGTATTTTATGTTTTTTCTTGCTTGATGGTTAATGTGGTGCTAATGTGATTAATCGTTTGTCTCTATTTATGATCCTCTTAGTCGATCCTACTTAATACTTTTAATATATCTCTACTTTGGTTAAAGTTTAATCTATGGATTATGAGCTCCCAAAACGGCTGTTCATACCACATTCTGAAACTGAAGTGAAACACATCAATAACCAATACAGACTTGCAACTATTGACAAACTGGAGCTTCTGTTTCCAAATGAGTGTAAGGATGTGAAGAAGGATCTTGTGTTTGCTCATATTTTGAGGGTTCATCACAACAAGTTGAATTATTCAGAAAGAATGATTCACAACATGTTGATTAAGCAGCTGGTAACCGATAAAAGACATGAGTTATAATATGAGTTGGCTAGGATACCACTACGGTTCTCTATGCAAGAGTATTATGAAGTCACTAGGCTCAACTGCGAGGCTGCTAAATACATTGATTTTTATATATGGGTAGATGGTGGTGGCTTTTGGAGTAAGTTGCTGACGAGAGAAGAGAATATTACCATTAAGAATATTTGTGCTGATTATGTAGAAGGTGTTCAATACTAGAGGCGAGATTACAGATTAAGTTTGATTTTTTTTGTGTGATTATGGGAGTGGTTTTGTAGAGGGGTGACAAATTTGTGATCTCACTTGGGTATCATAAAGTGGTCATGGATATGTCAAAGCTTAGGGCATATCCCTAGGGTCGTGACAATTATGATCTTTTTCTCAAGTCGGTCTTCAAGAGACAAAAGAAGATGTTTAATGCACCAGATAGTTATGTATTAGAAGGATTTTCATATGTACTGCAAATTTGGGCTATGGAAGCGATACTAGCTGTTGGAAAGTTGTTGGGGACAAAACTCACTGCTGATTTCATAGCCGGTCAAAGATGCTCTAACTGGCAGCGAGCGGCGAAGGTGTCATGTGATGAGATAAAGCAGCTAGAGATGAAAATTATATCGGCGATGAGTGAAATTAACATCTGATGAATTGTTTTGAGGTATTTATATACATATATATATTGAAGACGCTTTTTGATATTTTATTCTTTATTCAGGATAACATATATCTTTATATTTCTAGGACCGGCAATGGAGACGTAGTAGACGACATTCAGTTCCTTAGAGATGATGTAAGAGATTTTAGAGTTGATCATCTGAATGAACTAATCATGAAGAGTTATGATTGGATTGAAAAGGTATGGGAAGCAGAAGAACGAGTGGAGACATCATCCATACATGAGGAACAAGAGGAGGAGGAAGTAGATATAGATAACAAAGATGTTGATGATGACTTCCGTACACCAATGGCTTCTTAAAGTTCATGTTCGGGTTCTACTAGAAGCAAAAAAGAGACTTCCTGTATATGAATGTAGGCTGAATGAATATTATTAGATGTAGATGTTACAATATATATAGCTATTACAGAGAGCTTAGGTTAGAGCTAATGACACTTATAACCTTAATTACATATTATCTCCTATACACCCCCTCAAGATGGAGGTACTTGAGTAACACCAATCTTGTGCATGATCTCTTGAAACCGAATGCTCGTGAGTGGCTTCGTTAAGGCATCGGCTAGCTGGTCTCTGGTGGACAAGTGTGTAACACGCAAAGCTCCAGATTGTACATTGTCACGAATGAAGTGAAAGTCCAATGCAATATGTTTCATTCTGGAGTGGAAAACCGGGTTTGCAGCCAAGTGTGTATCACCGATATTGTCACAGTAGATGACAGGTATATCTGGGATGGAGACACCAAGCTCAGAGAGCAACGAGCAGACCCAGCGAAGTTCGGAGGCCGTGTCTGCGACTGCCCGATAACTCATATCCCCCAAGTCTTTCAACGAGAATCGTGAAGCAATGGGCGGTGAGAAAACATCGGAGAAGAGTGTTGTTGTTTCCAGTGATGAGCATATCGTCGACATAGACGAGAACGTACAAAACATCAGTACCATGTCGATAGATAAATAGTGACGCATCAGCAAGAGAATTTTGAAAACCTTGGGTGACAAGGAATGCACGCAGTTCCTGATACCAAGCTCTCGGAGCCTGCTTGAGACCGTATAAGGCCTTGCGCAGGCGGCAGACGTGGTGGGGGAGATCCTGATCAATGAAACCAGGCGGCTGGGCTACATATACTTCATCATCGAGTGTTCTTTGGAGGAAGGCGTTGTTCACGTCAATTTGACGAATGGGCCATCCTTTTGTGACCGCAACATGTAGAACACTGCGAATAGTGGTCGACTTGATCACCGGACTGAAGGTTTCGGTGAAATCAAGACCATGTTGTTGATGAAATCCTTTCGCCACAAGACAAGCTTTGTACCTGTCAATCTCACCGTTAGGAAGATATTTGATAGTAAATACCCACTTACAACCAACAACATTTTGACTTGGATCTGGTGGTACAAGCTCAGACGTGCCGTTACGTAATTGAGCGTTAATTTCATCACACATCGCTTTGCGCCAGTTGGGATCACGAAGTGCCTCAGCCACGGTTTTAGGGATGTATGGTTTAAGTGGTGTGTTGCCAGTAGTGGCGGTTAGAGAGAATTTGGATGTGGGTTTGGTGATGTTATTCTTGAGGCGAGTACGCATAGGGTGATGGTTTTGTGGTTGAGGTGGAGCAGGTTGAGTTTCAGTAGGAGGTAGGGCGGTTTGTGGTTGCGTGGGTGATAAGGTAGGTGGATTTGGGTTAGTGTTTGGGGTTGTAGGAGGCGGGTTAGTAGTGGCATGTGGCTGAGGTGAAGCAGGTGGTGATGGCGATGGCGAGGAGTGTGAAGACGAAGCCGATGTCGGTGGCATCGGTTGTTGCGGTTGCTGGTGAGGAGCCGAGCACGGGGGCACGAGCGGAGCTGGTATGAGTGGCCGAAGCGGGACGATAGTAGGAGCTCCAGCGTGTTGCCTCTGCTCTTGATCTTCCTCAACAATAACTCTTGGCTTTATTGTCGCAAACAGAAACTTGGTTTCATCAAAGGTGACATGTCGTGACGTATAGATGCGACCAGTTCCACGATGCAAGCACATGTATGCACTCTGCGTCAGAGAGTAACCAATGAATACGCAGGCAGCAGACCGATTGTCAAGCTTGTGATCCGTGTAAGGACGAAGCCAATGATAGCATTCACAGCCATAGATGCGCAGTTTCTGGTAATTCAGTGATTGACCAAACAGTTTCGCATATGGCGATTCATTTCCAAGCACCGGAGTTATCATTCTGTTGATGAGGTAGACCGCAGTACTGAAGGCATAACTCCAGTAGGATTTCGGCATGGAGGCTTAACCAAGCATGGTGAGGCCAGTCTCCACAATGTGCCTATGTTTGCGTTCAGAAATCCCATTATGCTCGGGCGTATGCGGTGGCGTCGTGAGATGTGTGATCCCGTTCTCAGCCAGGAACTGTCGCATGACCATGAACTCACCCCCATTGTCTTAATAAAGTGTCCCAATCTTAGTTCTGAACTTGTTCTCAACCAATTTCTTGAACACGATGAAGGTGTCTCATACTTGTGACTTGAGCTTTAGCGGGTATAGCCATGTATATCGCGTAAACAGATCGACAATGACCAAGTAGTACTTGTATCCATCGACTGATATGACTGGAGAGGACCAGACGTCGGTGTAAAGATACTCAAGAGGGTGGTGTGAGACAATCGTGTTTGAATAAAACGAGAGCTTATGGCTTTTATTGATAGAACAGTCCGAACAGGACAAATGTTTTTGAGAAGACAATGAAATGGACAAAGAGAACTTAGAGACAACTGCTTTTAAAACTGGTAAAGCTGGGTGACCAAGACGCGAGTGCCACGAACTGAGGTCTGTCTTTGACATTGGAGCCTTGTAGAAGGACGACGGAGACACGGTACTGACGGGCCACTCATACAGCTCGTTTCTAGTTCTGCCTTGGAGCAACTGGACCCCCGTGCTGAGATCCTTCACATGAAAGTGTGCAGAGAAGAATTCGACAGAAACTTTATTAGTGTTGCACATTCTATAAACAGAAATAAGGTTCTTGTGAACATTAGGCACACAAAGAACATCACGTAAAGCAAGAGTACGAGATGGAGTGGGGAGCAAAGCAGAACCCGTATGAGATATCTGCATACCAGTACCATCCGCGATCATGACTTCCTCACCGCCGGTGTAGGGCTGGTGAATAGCTGATGAAGCGCTAGATTGTTGAGGTCAGACGTGAGGTGGTGCGTCGCGCCACTGTCAAGAAGCCAGTTGTTGGCGTTGTACATCTGAGCAGAAGCCATGTTAGCTCGCGGCTGCCACGGCGCAAAGGAGGAGACTGATGATTGATTGGAGTTGCCGAAAGTCCCTTGGAGTTGAAGCTGAGAGCAAGTGCGAGCACTGTGGCCATGAACTCCACATATATGGCACCTCCCAAGGTAGGGGTGCGGCGTGTATTGCTGATTCTGGTTGCGGTTTTGGCGATTCCAGTTGTTGTTATTGGTGCGGTTGTTGGATCGACCATGGTTCCTGTTGTTGTGGTTATTGTTACCACGGAACTGAGCCGCATTAGCAGTCACCGGAAGAGACGGAGGCGCCTCCGGTTTGGTCGCGAGTTTGAGCTCATGATTGATCAGTTTCTCATGAACTTCCGTCAGGGGTGGGGTCGTGTCTCTTCCTTCGATCTGATCAGTGACTGTTTTGTACTCTTCCGGTAGTCCAGCAATCACGTACTCGATCATGTCTTCTTGATCAAGTGGCTTGCCTAGCAAGGCAAGTTGGTCAAAGCGGCTTGTGAGGCCTTGAAGGTAATCATCGATGGACTTGGATCCCTTAGTCCATTTTTTGAGTTGATGGCGCAACTGCAGTATGTGTCCGCGACTTGGTTTCGCGTAAACAGAGGAGAGAGTACTCCATATCTCAGCTGCTGTAGTCGTTGCAGACAAGAGAGATTGAACGGAGGGGGAGATGGCTCCAAGCAATGCACTGTAGATTAACTGATCTTGGCGCTTCCACTTAACGTAAGTGTCATTGGTGTTGACAACACCATCTTCTGTCACGGTGGCTGGTGGGATTTCGGTAGATCCATTAACGTAGCCGGCAAGGGCATAGCCATCGAGGAGAGAGTGGACTTGGCAACTCCACATAATGAAGTTTGTAGCCGTGAGTTTAGTGACATTGTTCATGTTGACATGAAGCATTGTCGAGTTGTCAGAGACATTGATGGTCTCAACGGTTTGCGAAGACATGATGAAGAGGATAGACGGTTGAAGAAGAAGAGAAAAAGGGGTGGAGATGAAGAAGATGAAGTTGACGGCTAGGTTTAGGTTTTAGGTATCGTTACAAGCTCTGATACCATATATGAATGTAGGCTGAATGAATATTATTAGATGTAGATGTTACAATATATATAGCTATTACAGAGAGCTTAGGTTAGAGCTAATGACACTTATAACCTTAATTACCTATTATCTCCTATATCTATATCATGGTATCAAGAAACGCAAGCATAAACTGTTTTTTTGAGCTCTCAAACCGGCCATAATGTTTTTTCAGTAATGACATGAAGAAATTCATTCAACACATGTTTGAAACATCTTTCATTGCTTTCGCGGAGAAGTTGAGCAGAAATTTGAGTAGAGATTGGGTGCTTCATATCACATAACTAAGGGATAGGATCATACCGGCTGGAGGTACATCACATGATTGAGGCACATCGACCTCCTCAGAACCGGAAAAGGTATACCTTTCTCAGCCACAACGAACGTTAAAAAGGGAAAAACAGGAAACATTAAGTTTCTTCTTGTGTTGCCAAATGTTTATTTTCTAAATATTGGGCTTATATGGAACCTTAATGTGTAATATATGGTTAAAATGGTATGTGGTTAAATGTAGTTAGTGAATGTTCTAAATATATTTTGTAGAGTGGAAAGCATGTATTAAATGATTGTGTAATGTATTACAAGGCTATGTATTAAATGGATGTATGTTTTATATGACTGACTTGACTTTGTTATTTTATGTTTGTTTTAATGACTCTCTATGTATTCACTTCATTCTGTTAACATGATAATATGTTCCTCGACGAAAATTAAAAAAAGAGCTGGAAAATCTTTTTGACTTAAATTCTAGTCAAAGTTCGGATACTAATATGAAAATGGACTCAAGAGTATTTTCATAAGACAATGGAAGGATTTTCACAAGACTCAAATGTAACGGGTTTTGCCCCAGCACCTCCTTCAAAGGTCCACAAGCCAATCCTTTGATGGATTCCGTCTATTTCATTTCGAGCTAGCAGAGTTGAAATTTCAAAACATGTAAGTCCTTTTGGTAAGAACTGAAAACAAATCGTTAAAGAGAGCTAAAATTGACAAATGATCCAGTAGACCCATATGAATTATCTCCATTGACATTTATGTCTAACGATTTGTGGATCAAATTTTACAAATTGTCTATGAAACCCATATAAGTATTTTATTCCTTTTTATAAAATTTATAATTTGATCATAAAAATTATATTGAAATTTGATTAACTTGTTGGACTATCTTTTTGTTTCGTAAAACTGAATATTGGTCCACATGCGTTTACAATGAGAATGGCTGACACAATAACGAAGCAGTCAGAATGACTTACCAAAGAGGATAGTAATACTACAACTACTATTTCTATTCAAATTATGAATTATCAATTAAATGTATATGAGTGGTGTTTTATTTCGGGAAATGGATTCACTTATTTTCTTGTGGCGGGAGCAAAAAACTTTGCGCCATTGGAAATCAAATTGTTTCGCTTTCTATTTTAGTTGTGCATGAACTCAATAAATCATACATGAGATTTTGGCTAACAAAAAAATTTATTTGTGATGGACAAATATTTGTTAGCTTATGGGAATGGTGAGATTCCACCGCATGGCCGAACAAGAAAAATATGGGGAGTAGACATTGATCGTATCTACTTTCCATTGTTTGTCAATGGTAATCACTGGATTTCCAGGTGCATAGACATTCTGGAAAGAAAATGGAGTTTTAGGATTGTGGAAGTGACAATTATTAAAGCATAGTTCATAAAATTGCTACCATGATCCCAAGGATTTTGAAGATGGTTCAGTTTTAGGTTATGTCAAACATACGGTGGGGGCATTGTGATCAATATTTGTACTGTTGAAAAATAAAAATAAAATATTCAACTGCAGATACGTAAATCCATGTTTCTTTAGGAATATAACCAAAGAGTTATCCACTGTGATGTTGTGTTATATTGAACAATTGCTCTACAAATTTTAAATAACCAATGTAAATATTTTTTAAAAAATTGCAAAACCACCGGGTTTAGAACTCAGGATGACAAGTTTATATAGCAAGCGAGAAACCAACAATGCTGATGAGTTACACTGGTCATTTTGTTTACGATAAATATGATAACGACTTTAACAATGTTAAAAAATTTCGCCAACAACTTTAACAATCATTTATATACTAAAGCACAAGTCACTTGGCCAATAGTACTTTGACACATGGATTTTATTTCATATTTGAAAATTACAAAATAATGTTTAAAATAATAAAACTATAGAAATAAAAATAAAAATAGAAAAAAGTGAAAAGTAATACACGTTCAATCAAATAATCTCTCCACGTTGGTTTTTCTTACCCACACCTCCACGATCACCATTCACCTCAATCTTTTATAACTACCTCCGGTCCTCCACCCATCATTTATATATGTGCAATGTCATTCTATGTTCTCTTTCAAATCCACACAACGTTTTTTATCCAAGGTGAATTGCTATCATCTCATATTCTCTTTGTTGTTGTTGTTCAGTCCCTTTTGTTCTCACTTTTTTCTCTACTTAATTCCACTACCGCATTTGTATATCAAGCTTCGCTCGCATGCAAGGTTTGTCTTAATTAGAAAGACTGATCATTTTTGTATCTCCCTTTTCCAAATATGAAAAATCTGAGACATAGAGTGAAATAAAATGTTTTTGTAAGTGTACACCCAATAAAAACAGGAGGGAAGAAGACGAGACAAACTCGCGTTGACAAGAACGAAGCATTATTAGATCAACATACAATCCACCAAAAGAAAAGCCAAAACAAAATAAATGAGTTTTGTCTGCAGTAAATGGAATACAAGAAAAGAACCGTCCATAAACGGAAAACAAGTGGTATCTTAGTTCTTCTCTAATTCTCTTTTTATGTTTTTTTAAATATTTTATTTTTGTAGCTTTTACATGCTTAAAGAAATTCAATTGGTTAATAAATAATGTGATGAAACTTGGTATTTACAAATCTGTGTGTTAGTCTGAGTGTTACATAAATTTTTTTTTCTTCTTGAAATATAGAGCATATCGAGTCTATTATATACAAATTGAATAGTCTAAATATATTTTTAGTTTCATTGTTTTTATTTTTCTTTATATCAAATCTAAGGAGATTTTTATTTTTAAGGAGAATTATTTACAAAAATAAAAATTAAATTAAATAGATCAATCATAATACCTTAACTACATTTCTGCATGTTCCTATATATCTTGACGCTCTATGAAAATTAAATCACATATATATATATATATATCATTTTATGAAAAAAATCATAATAATTATTTTAAGTCCTCAAAGTCTTTGTCTGAATGCAGCAATTATTAAATTTAGATGTTGGTGTGTGACTAATATAATATTTTATTTTGATTAAAACACAATGAAACAACAACTTTAGTATCTTATAAGAAAAGACCATTTAAATGTAGGCAGATATGTGACTAAATAATAATAATTTATTTTTTAATGTTGATAATCATTATAGTTTTATTTATCAAAAAAATTGGAAAGTAAAATTAACTGATCCGTGCGGAGCACGGGAGGTAATACTAGTATAAACTAAGAGAAAAGATTATTGAATATATTAACGACGTGAGTGTGGTCGGATGGTTCGGTGGACTTAGAGAAGTGTTAAATTTCCAGGATTTGAAACACACCATGAAGATTTACCTATAATTGTGACCAGACTGGTGTGGATATTTAATTCTATTGTAGAATTCTGGGGTTGTCTGTCGCCGATAGACCAGCCTCCAGAGAATTAATTGAGTTCAGATTCGGATACTCTCAAATTATATAAAAAGAAGATTATTGAATATTGAAATACTAGGATAAAATAATATCAAAGACTAAAAAATATGGATATATTAGTTGTAAATATATTAGTGAAATTATACTCTCGTCAGTTCTTGGGCCTGAGTGTTCTCCTCGTTAGCGTGGTGTGGTTTCTTGTTGGGAAAATTACCCAATATCGATGAGATGAAGATGGGATTAGACAACTAAAAGATTTAAGAAGAAGACTCTTAATATTTAGGAAAGGGTTTACTACAAAGATTTTGTTTTTGGAAACTCTCTCTTACAAATATTTTCTCTCTTTGTTTTTCTTGATTCTTGGATGATTACAAATGGTGCTAAGCACCCCTATTTATACTAGTAAGTGGAGACTACAAGTTAGTTCTACACACTTCATCTTCTACACACTTCCTTTTCTACACACTTCTTCATCCTTCTCCATTTTTCTCTAGATATTTCTTCTTCTTCTTGGGCTTCTTGGGTCTTGGGCTAATGAGGGAAAAACCCAACAA
>NC_027750.1:16407010-16442412 GCF_000695525.1 Brassica oleracea var. oleracea | reverse complement strand
TTCTCAACATTTTGTTATAACTAAAAATAAAATTTAAATTTACAGTTAAAATTAATTTATTATTAATATCTTTATATATTAAATAGATTAATATAAATAATTAAATAAATGTAATTAATGAAATGAACCTAATAAGGCTAGTATGACTTTTTTATGGTAGATAAAAATGGTACTTCTCTTTTAATAGAGAAGATTGTTCGGTTGTTTAGTGTTTTATACTTATTCTTTTTCTGGGTCGTGATTTCAATAATATTAAGCATTAGGTTGTCTCCCAACTTAAACATTTATTGTTTTTGTATCTTGTACTCCTAAACCAACTCTTAAATATTACGTTGCACACCAACTAACTAACCAATCACATCCACCTCTGATTCATGTAAATCGATTTCAAAAGTGAAAACCAATATAAATCCTAAACCAAACACATCTAAAACTGAAAAGTCAGCCATAATCAATACAATGTTTTAATAAAAGTAATCAAAACTAGATTGTAACATCACATGATCTTCTGTTGTGTCCTCCATAACCACGACGGCTGCACTTGTACTCTTTAACTATTTGTGATCCTTGTGACGTGCATATCTTGTATTCAAATTATTCATATCTTCTTTTTCTCTTACCAGCACTTCTACGTGCTTTAGGTGGTAGCATCTTTGAATGTTCAGGAATACGCCATTCATCTTCCGGGACTGGTATATGATTAATACTTTCCTCGTAAAGACTTCTCTAAGAAGTAGTCGTGTATAATTCATCTATGAATTGGTCTATCTCCATACTTCTTGAAAGAATAGTTGGAATAACATGTCTACAAGAAAAAAATTCTATATCATATTTTCCACATGTACAATTTTCATACTTGCCACATTTAAAGAGTCATGGACTACTACTTCTAACGAATGTACATGACATCTTTCTTAATTATATACTAACTTTAATGTGTTTACTTTTTGATAAAATAAGCCATTGGGGATCTGAGCACACATACGTTAAATGAAGATGTCGTCCAACAACTTCATGACAACATTTCGACTTAATTGTGCAACTTGGAGAAGATATTTCCTTTGGATTTTTTATGTCATGGAACATCTTGTTATCCACCTTCCATATGAGGTCTTACTTGGCGGACCTATTCACCATTGGTTGATGTACCCATACGGGCGATCTATGAAGCATTTGAAAGGAAACGCGAAAAACCTTGCAAAGGTGGACGGTTCCATAGTTGATGGGAGTTTGATGGAAGAAACATCGCACTTCACATCCTACTACTTTGCACCAAAAATATGTACCCTAAAAAATGTTCCACGAAAATATGATGATGGTAGTGTTGCAACAACATATGAAGTAGATGGTGTTCCTGACATTTTTTTCCCAAATCGGCCTCATGAGTGGAAAAATGAAAGAGGTTTATTGGTCTAGTCAAGAAGACTCACATAGTGCCCACACTTATATTTTATTCAATTGTGAGGATACTATGATGAGTTCATTTGAAAGGTAACTAAATGCTAAAATTTGATTCAGTTTGTTCTTATTATATATATATATTAACCTTATTATTTTATTATTTGCAGTTTTTTTTACTCAAGTGGGAAAATCGACACCAAATATACGTATATCCACTGATGAGCTGAATAAAAAGAAAGATCAACACTTTGTTAAGTGGTTGAGAACTCGGGTGTTTTGCAGTAATTAAAGGTGGAATTTATAATCATAGTTATGCTTATAGCATCTCCAAACCAACTGCATATTTTACTGCAAAATAGAGTGGGAAGTGGAGTAGTGAACAAAAAATAAAAGAATTACTTACTACTCCATTTTACATTAAAATATGCAGTTGGATTGGAGATAGTCTTAGTGACCAACAGTTCAAAAAACGTTATACTTAGTGACCAACATTAACTTTCAAATTTATAAAAAAAAACATTTTTCATTTGATCTCCCAAAATTGATGAATGTCCTCGTATATTGGATCTGCAGCATAGCGCAAGGAATATCGTCAAGCGTGGATCACATAGGACGACTCAGGTGATGCAGTCAGAAGTGAATCTTTATAAAGCAGATAAAATTGTTGGCTGTAGAATTGTGTGTAATATTTTTCATAGTTTTTGTAATAACATAATTATCCAGAGTAAAAAAAAAATGACTTAGTAGTAGTAACATTTCTACAAATACATAGTAGTTTCATATGATGAAAAGAACTATGTACGGATGAGGTAGTGACATAATTATATATTATTAAACACATCACTCATCACCAGTACAAACCACTATCAAATGCTTTCCAAACAAATGTTGGTATAATATATTTGTCACTAAAATAGGAAACGAACTTGTTATTTTGTAACTTGAGGAATATGATACATACAACTAGAGAAGATAATAACATAATTGATCGGGGCATTTAAACTGAAACCGCACAACATATCAGAGCTTTGGAACATAGTGCAAAGATTTGATCGTCATAATTGAGAAACCACACGTTTGACCAAGTTTTGCAACAGAATTGGAGAGAATAAAAACTTTGCAACTATGTTTCCCGGACTTCAAGATTACTCATATTCTACGAGCGCAAAATCAGATTTTTGACTCTTTAGCAAAGACGGCAAAATCTTTCCATAGAAAATTTTATTTTGTTCGTTGTTCTATTCCGGTGGTCTGGAATAAAATAGCATTTCGTTGTTGGAAAAAAAAAAAACTGAAACCACACAACCTAACAACCCTCACTCTTCACTACCTATACCTACTCCAGTCTCCATCAAAACCTCAAAAGGATTCATAAACTAATTCTAAATGTTTGACTATTCATTACAAAAAGTATTCTGGTTTCACAGAAGAGAAGCATCACAAGAGCTTCTGGTTACGATACACCAATGAATTACACATTATTGCCATATTACTTCAGAAGCAAAGAAAAGGAGGTGTGCTTCTAAAAGTACAAGATTTGGTAATTGTAAGTATCAAACATAGTAGAAAAAACCCCAAACGTATATATATATATCACCAAGAGAAAGGGCTAGCTCCTTGCAAAAACACTTCATTCTCCACCTCTTTTACCCTCTGGCACACCTGATTGCATATCTTTATCGCCATCGCCTGCAGCAACATTATTTCATTGTGTTATAATCATCCCAATTTTGCAGCACTTCTATTCGAATAAGCTTAAAAAGAATCTTACCTTGTCTGCAAGGGGATCAAATGCTGCGTAGAGTTCAAAATCTGGTGTGACCCAGCATAGCAGAGCTGCAGCAATTTTCGCAAAGCTCTTTTTCTGTCAGCTCGCATCAATAAGATTTTCGTATTTTGTTAAAATGTGCATATTCAGGAACTTACTGTAGTTTTCGTCTCTTCTATATTGAGTCTTGTGGGGTCCCAATCCTTTCTCATGCATTGAAGCATAGAGTTTCTGGTATGCTCGGTATAGACTGCAACACAATTAGATCAGTTTCTTTCCCGTTCCAAATACTAATCACTCAATGGAGATTCATGGCTTTTACCTTTTCTGTTGTCTGTGACTAGTTACTGGAGGTGAGAACTCAGAGGAAACGTATTGATCTAAGTATACACTGCGATACATGAAATGCCAAAGTCCAAAGGGACCTCCAGTTCCCACTGATACCTCCGTTGAATCTTGTCCCTGATTATTAGTAGATGATGGTTTCTGTCTAAGCCGGCGGTCTATTGGCAAATCCTCAACACGCAATCCACCTTCAGCGATTGATCTTTGAACCGTAGTAAGGATATTTGACTTGAGAAGAACAGCCTCGATACGAACCCTACACATGTTTATGGATCCCAATAACATGCCTATAGAAACAGTATGTCAAAAACACAAATATCTTCAAGTATGAAAGCGATTTTTACCTGCCATCTTTGAGATGATAGAAGGCATCTGAACGCGTGGTAAGCAATATCACATATGTATCATCCTACATCATCCAGTAAGTTAAACATATCAATACTTTAGATGGTTTAAGAAGCTCTTTACAGGTATTAAGTTATGACTCACATCGAAGAAGTGGACATAGGCATGCAAAAAGGCCTGAGGATTGTATCTTGGTAGACAGATTGGTGAGAAAGATTCTGATGTCCTGCTAGCAGAGAGGACTTAGTGAGATCAAGTTACACACAAAACAAATGTATGGTTCACTGTTTGTAGATAGGCAAAATATTTAGCACTTGCCTGAATGATTCTGAAGACATGACAAAATTTGAGAGTAGAAGCAAGTCATCGGGATGGAGAGAAGCTTTCTGTGCACCAGCAAGACTGACAACCTGCAAGTTAACATACAGTCAACAAATATGATACCAGGCTGAAAAACTTTGATCTATTGTACAAGGGCGTGTACCTTGTGTCTGCACATTAGCAGTGCAAACAAGACCCCAGACGCGCAAACGTCTTGTAATACTGTCCCTGTAGCTTTCCTCGACGCATACGGAAGGGGAAGACAAGTGTAGGCATGTAGAAATGTAGCTGGGTTCCTAAAAATTAGGAAGATCATCTCAAAGCTTGTTAAAACATTGTCTACCTGAAGCTTAGGAGTATACCGAAAAGAGAAAAGGAGTAATTTTGTAACAAGAACATTATGGCTATGGGAAAGACAATAAATAGACTACAACATTCTAATAAAACTTAGGCTTGTCAGTTGAACGTAGAAATTGCAATATACAAATTGGATTACTTCGTATATTAGCCTCCTTTTTACATTTTTGCTAAAATATGTCTATCATTAATCACAATGTTGGCTTCTACCAGACAACTGATCCATGAAACGATGTGTACTTTTATAACAATTCCAGTGAAAAACGTCCTCATTTTTCTAGAGATTAGATCATCACTTCTAACACAAATATAGATAGGTGTAATTTTCCTCCAGATTTGGGAGCCATAGAACTTCGGCAGCCTAACTCTCCACATTAATATTAGTAAACTAACAGGAAAACAATGTGAAAGGCAAGTGGTTGAGTGGGAGATCAGAGACAAACCAGCTAAATGAATGGACAAGAGATGAGAAGACAGCATCTGTCCCTCCAAGCAAGGGTGTCATGTCGAACTTTGCATTCTTCTCAAAACATCTCTCTATTGACTTTGTTAAAATCACTATCATCTGCATCACCAATATTGCATTTTGGTCATTTGAACCGCTTATTTGAACATGAAAAAAGTTTCTAAAGAAAGGATACAGAGCAGTAGTGCTGTTGTTACCTGACCATAAAGAAGATCCAACTGCCCCCTTAAATACTCATATGTTTCATCTGTACAGCTGATGCAAACCAGGTATATTGGCCCTTTCACGAGAAAGACAACCTGAAATGGACATACGCATGAATTACTTATTGTAATTGAACAGAACACTTCCATCAGGGTGCAAATGGAAGTTTATTTCCTGGGATAAAATATGGTGGAATGAAGCATTCCTCAATATGTTGAACGGAATGGAATAAGCATTCCACTCGTAGACTAGAAAATAAACAAATTCAAAGGAAATTTTTGTTCATTTATTTCCATTTTGCCATTCAATTCTCTACACCAATGTATCTGACTAATAAGCAAATATAGGCACTACCGCCAAACTTTTAAACTTATTGCGCAAGGAATTCGAATACCTGGTGTTTTCCTGCCTTGACTAAATTGACACGGTCACCACTGAAAAAGAATGGGTTAGGCATGAACCTTAAAAGACAAAAATATAATTATCAATGGAAACAAACAGCAGAGAAAGCATGTGCAATTCACCCATTCTCAACAAAGGAAATAATAGCTTGAAGAGTAGCTGAAAATCCAGCAAGCTTATGTTCATCTCCATATCTGAAAAAAAGTAGTTAAAACCCGCAATATAATAGTGAATAGTTAAATTATGGAGAAATGGAGCAAACCTGGAATATATGGGTTTTCCGGAGTTACTCAATATAAAGAAATGCTTCTTCCTCTTTCTCCACGAAAGAGAAGCATCATCCTGCGTTTCATATAAATGGTTTAATCATACCGTTAATAGATAATGAACTCTACCGAATGATGGAAGAAGCTTTCAATCACAACAACATTTCCAGAACTAAAAGAACTCATAACCCAACAATCCACGGCGGAAACTGAATACCATCCAAAACGATCACAAGGAGAGCAGATGCTTGGAATTGATGAAGCTCACCTCGTCGACATGGCGTTTCCCAGGCAACCACGCGGCTTCATGCTGCGAGGCGGTGTCAGCGTCCACATTAGCTTCCCGAATCTCATCCTCGTCAGCTTTGTAGGTAGAGGAAGCTCCGCCGCTGCTCCCTCTCTCCCCATCGTAACCGCTGCTCGTCGGACTCGGCGGCTCCTCCCCTGCCTCCATTTCCACCGGATGCTCCTCCGCCCTTGGCAACGCCTCTATCTCCTCCCCTCCGTTGCTAACTCCGCCTTCATTCCCGTTGGCCGATGCAACCTCCTCGTCATCATCATCGGTGGGGGTTCCATCAGAGACTACGCTTGGCTCAGACAGATTCATTGACTCCAACTGACTTTGAACACGGTCCGAATTCGTCCCCGGATCGGTGCTAGGGTTCCGATCGGCGAAATCGTTGGCGGATGATGAAGAAGAAGAAGAGCTCGAATCTGAAGTCGTCATTGTTGAAATCGGTAGAGATTCGACGGAATTGCCAAGGAAGAGAAAGCGATCCAACGGCAAGTCTTGTTGTTCATTGAAATCTCTGCATAATCACTTTTGTCCACTCGCATCGACGAGAAGATGATTCACGATCCACCATTGGATCCAGTTTTACTCGGATATGTTTGACCCGCTTAGTAACCCGTCTTGTTGGGCTTTTTTCCTATTAAGCTGAGGTTATTGGTTCTAATAGTTTAGTGGATTTAGAAAAAAAATTTGGATTTAGAAATCATTGACTAGTCAACAGAAACAATTAACCAAAAAAAGGATCCACTAGCATTTAGTTTTCTCATCCCTAGCTCTCTATTTTCGCATTGCTAATTCTTTCTACCCAACAAAGCTATTAACGTTTGTAATATACGGTATTGTTTTTTTATTGGAAAGCTTTTTTAAAATCTATTATTATAAAATACAATTTTCTCGCTCCTCATGCTCCACGTCAGCCGCCAGCTAGATAAGCCACTTCTTCTCATATCGACACGTGGCACCTGTATACGAAACATATCGTTTCATCAAAACGAGAATCATAATGAGCTTTAGTACTCTTTCTCCGTCGTTACCAGAGATTTCCATCGTGAAGAATTTCCTCCTGAAAAAACAGCCGTGATAAGTCCGACACCAGATCCGTCGCCACAGACCTGTGGAGGCGTCGCGCAGCCCCAACACGCCTGCTCGAGACCAATTTTAGACTTTAGTTATAATCTGATTTGAACCAGACTTTGAAAAAACTGAGCCAAACTCGATCCAAAAATTAATAAAACCAAAATAAGAGTAATGGGCATAATAACAAAAATCTAAAAATTTAAAATTATAGCATTTATTTGTTACTTTGCATAATATTTAACATAAAATATCCAAAAATTTCTATTAGTCTCATTATCCCTAGATCTCTGTTTAGTATTTGCACTCGTACATCTTTCTTAATTCCCACCCATGAAGGCCTTTACTTTATTAATCAACTTTTTTTTGTTTTTTTTTACAACAAACGACTATTCTATTACTCAAATTTGAGGTGGTCTTGGTAACCAAACCGGAATAGAATAATCAATAAAACAAAGAGATCTATGAAAAGAACGGGCATTCCTAGCTAGCTAATCAGCAATTTCATTTTGCGCCTTTGGGAAGGAGCTGATCTTGAAGTCCGGAAAACACATCTGGAGAATTTGAATGACCTCCAGCTCAGTTGAGAAATTTGGCCAAGCTTGTGGGTCCGTTATTATTGCAATCAGGTCCTTGCAATATGTCTCAAATCTCTGTCATGTCGAATGTTATAGCATGCTCTCCATTGCCCATATTAGCGCTTCCATTTTCGAGTGTAGTGATGTCTCACACCTCCTTAGGTTCCGTGTCCCCATAAGTTAGATCTTTCCCATGCTATCCTTTCAAACTCATCCAATTCCACTGAATTGATCTATGGAAGTCCATGAACCATCCACCATACAAATATTACCCAAGCTTAAGGCTTGTGTTTCTTAAACAATTTGTGCATGTGGAGGAGCAGGTATAGTATCCTTCGCATTGTACCAGGCCTGACACTCGCTCTCTGCATATCTGACTAGCTCCAATGGGTCTCTGTCTATACCTCTGAATAGCTTATCATTCATAACCTTCCAAATGTACCAAATTATCCAAGGATAAGGATATCTATCATCTTTTGGCTCCATATTACAATTCTTCCTCCAAAATAGATATTCCATGTTGGTATAGATATTCGAGATAGGGAATATTTGAGAGTTTGACGATGTTGATGATAATGTCCATGTTTGTAAGGCCGGTGGGCATTCGAAAATCGCATGAGTAACAGTTTCTTCTAACTCTCCACATCTTGGGCAGTAGTTATCACATTGTATATTACAACGTACCAGATTTCTTGTGACCGCTACCTGTTCTAAGATTAATTGTCATATAAGATGACAAATCTTTTGTGGTGCATTCACTTTCTAAACAAAGGCTTGAAATTTGCTTGTACTGGGCTCTGGAACTTATTTTTCCTCGTCATCTTTGTTAGTATATTTGTTGAAATGTGAATTTTACTACGATATATATGTATACATTTCACATTCTCGGAGAAAAAAATATGAAAAGAGAAAACGATGGTCAAAGAAGTTCACTTACAGCTGAAAATATCATTTTCTAGATTATAAACATAAATAGTTAAATCAATAAAATTTAATCTAAAATTTACTTAACATGTTACCTTATATTAAGATCGATAAAATAATATTTAATTTTTAGATTTTATGGATAGTTTTTATCTTTAACAATATATGACCATTTACGTTTTGTAATGTTTATTTTCATTGCTGTTAAAATAACACTTAATTTGATGTTTTTACTTTATTTTTACTAGAGTTTAACATGTATTTTGGACAAAAGGTTTGTTTTCATTATTGTTTATTGTATGAAGATTCATATTCATTCTAATTAATTTATATTTTGATTAAATATTAAAATAATGTATTTTTTATGTATGTGATCATGTTTAACCGGAATTATCTTTTAAAGAATTTTTAGTCTTTAAAATATTAAAATGTAAATATATTTATATAAGTAAACTTTATTTTATTAGGTTGAAATTGTGAATACAAACTTTTCTAATTTTAGTCACTATTCATTTTTATTTTAAAATACATTTTTGATTATAAAAATACTTATGGACTATTTGATATTATTTTAGTTGTTAATTTTTTTCTAAAAGAGATTTAATGATGTGGCTTAAGAATAATATGTTTCTCCAACCACAATATCAAATGTCACAACTAAAAATGCTTTTGTATTATTATATTTTAATTTTTAATATTACTAGTTTAATAATATAATAATTTTTAATTAAGTAACTAATGATAATTTAAATACAAGATGAAAACTAAAAAAATTTAAAATTAAAATAAAATTATTTTTTAAACTTCTGTTATGTTTTTAAAAATTATTTTACCACATTTATATTTATGTAACTTCATTTTTCAATGTATTTTAAAAACATTATACATATACTTTTTAAAACCAATTGTTAGTTCATTTATTTAGTTTATGTAATATACTGGTTGAACTTAGAAATTATATTATGAAAATAATATGATATATTTATTCTATTTATACTCTTAATTAATTAACTAATGGTAATTTAATTATATTATTAAATGAAATATAAATATCATATTTTTAGTGTCGTTAAAATAAATGCTCAATAAAAAATAGTATGATATATTAACTATATTATTATTGAAAAGATTAAAATATACTATTTAAATGTTTGGTATGATAACACTATTCACAAAACACAAAATTTAGTAATGTTACTTCAACTATATTATTTTAAAAAAATTATTGTATATAATTTAAATATATGGTGTGATAACATTATTTAAAAATACCAAATTTAGTAGAATGGTGTTATTTTTGTGTTTCCTTAGAATAAAATTAGAGAAATTTTCTAAAATAACATTTTTTAAGTTTTTGTCACAAAAATAGCATTCAATGAAGAAAATGACCAAAGTAAGTCTTATTAAAGGGTAAAAATGCACTTTTACCCAGTGTTAACTAATCTAGACTTAGGATTTAGAGTTAAGGGGTGGTGTTTTGGGAATAAAGTTTCAAATTTTAAAAAAATAAAAAATAAATAATAAAAATTTCAAAATTAAAAGGGTTATTTTGGTCTTTTTTTTGTGGACTATTTTTGTGACAAAAAACTTAAAAAGTTATTTGAGAGAATTGCCCATAAAATTATACCAAATTTGATTTTTTGGACTTTCATTAGAATTGACTTTATGTAAATGTTTATCTCTATATAAGTCTTACTAAACAAAAAAATTATAGATAAAAGAGAGAATAGTATACTATACTTTCTTCTTTTCATAAATAGTGCTATTTTAGAACTTTTTTTTAGTTTTACAAGAGTTTATTGTATATTTCCAACTCATGCGTAAAATTGTTAGTTTTGTCCTTACTATTCCAACTTACAATTAATTTAAGAGACGTTTATTCAATGAATTAATAAATGGCAGAATAGAGAACAACATTTTATAACGTGTGAAATATGTTAGAACTATATGTATGTGAAAGATAGAAAAAAGAGAGAAACGAATAATTCATTGCTATGTAGTAACAAAGAGACATAACGTGTCTAAACCGGCGTTGGTGACGCTTTCCCCAGATTATGTTTTTGACCTCTCTCTATCGATCACTTTGAAGATTGCTGAAGGCTGCATCTTGCATCTGCACCTGGTTGTGGCGCACATTGTTCCTCTGACTCCAAATTTTGTAACAAAACTGTAACTGCGTGTAAAGAAGTCTTATAACGGTATTTAATGATATAAATATTTAATACAATCAGTCAATTAGCTCATTTGTACGTAACAGTACTGCAGTTAACAAATTGATTTGTTATACAACAATAATGATTGAACGGAACTGTTTGTGCGTGGTCCTGTGGCCGGGTTAGTGGTGTAGGTTGGTTAAGATCCGGTTTAATTTGGTTTAGATCAATGGTTGTACTGTCTTTTTATTTTTCTTAAAAACCTTTGTATAAGTTTATTAAAATTATACTATTAATTTGATAAACCCCTTTGGCAAACAAAAACAATAATGATTGAAATCATTGGTCAAAGTTTGTGTGTTTAACCCATGTTGAAAAAACAATAAAGACAAAAGCAGGGTGTCTGAGTGGCAGCGTGTCTGAGAGATACACATTCGGTAAATGCTGCGATAGAGAGAAAGCTCATCATAATCACATTCAATCATTTTCAGATTTGTTTTAACATTCACTGGTACTCATTTGATTATTTATACTGGTCAAAAGGTTCTGTTTTCTTAAGAATTGACTATGTGGTTTGCATGTGTTTCCCTGTATAGGAGGCCAAAACCGGGAGGGTGCCATGTTTGCGTCAAGAGCTGGACTATATTGACTACCACTTAAAAACATTCTAGCGAAAAGAAAAAAAACATTCTAACGGACTTGCACCCAATTTCTTGTGTAGACATTAATTCCCAAATTCTAATTGAAGATGACAGATAGCCTTATTAAATTACTCTAAATTCTAGTTGATGATGTAAAACAAAGACATAATTGAATTTTAAACGATGATGGCTAAAACGTATATACGTACTAAATCAAGGATTATTTGGCTTGTAAAATATGAGTCTATTAATTAAGGTGCATTCTTAAATCTCAAGTGACTAAATTAATTCTTTATAAATAAACTAACAACATATTCTGGAATTGTTCTCGCTCTCACCTAATATAGATAGTTTCTTATATGGCGAGTACATGTCAATCACGTTCACGATAGTTCACGATAGTCACGTTGATTTCATTTTACATTCACACATCAAGCATTTAATCACGTTAATGGTTTTAGTTTGTTATAACGCCAACCAGTGTCTATTGTTCTTAAATAGGTACAGCCTGCAATACATTTTAAAATGGTGGTAATGGTATTATCATGTTATAACGCCAATTGTTTTAGTCTTGATATATATCTACCTACTAGGAGAATCTTCCATAATTAGATAATATTTTGCTTTCATTTTTAAATAAAATTTACCTCATTTTATAAATTATATATTTGAAAAAAATTAATAATATGTTTTTTCCTATTTATAATTACAATTTTATTTATAAAAATCTGACTCAATTACTTACTTACTTTTGGTGTCTATTGGATTGTAGTTGTTTTTCTTAGTTGACTACAACTGTTTTGAATTTGAAATATAAAATCAGATTAATTTTGTTAATTTCATTTAGTCCTATTTTTTCTTAAATATTTTTTTTTGTATAATTGGTTATATATTTTTTCAGAAAAGTATTAAAAATAAAATAAAGTGATATCAATTTAGCCAACTTTAGCTTGGATCAATTGATAATCATAAGTTCAGCATGATTTTTTTTCCAGATAAGGTTGGTATAGTATTCTAGAAAGTTTCGATGGTTTGATGGGGGCAAAAGATATCAGGGTTAGTCTTTTCTTTTCCATGCGGAGATGGAAGCGCTACTTTGGGCAACGGAGTTTATGAGGAATTTATGTCAGTTTCAGATTAAGTTTGCAACATATTGTTCTCAATCGGTGAAGATGGTTTCAGAACCAGAAGAATGACCAGTTTTTACAAGTTATTTGAAAGATATCAAGATCCTGAAAGAAAGCTTCCTCAGCTCAGAGATCATTCATATACCACAGACACAAAATTTAAAAATGGACAGTCTAGCACGCTGTGTCAGAAAACAATTGTCTTTCGTCGTTCACATGGATGTGGAGCTCCCGGTTTGGTTACAAAATCAGTATGAGTCTATTTAAATTGATGACCAAAAAAATGTATATACATATATTATCATAATATTTAAGATCCTTTATATATTAATCCTGGAACATTACAACATGTTTTCGTAGACACGTGTCATCAGGAGAATGATTCTTAGAATTGTTAGAAAAATAAGTTGGTCCATATAAAAATATACTATGTTTTTTTATTAAACTAACTATCAAATTAATTAGTAGTATATAAAAGAATATTTTTTCTTTCCTTAAATAAAAGCAACATAATTACCTAATATGTTAACATATATATAACAATTAATGATTATGAATAATACATATTTGATAACAATTTTTCTAATCTCTCTCTTTTTGTTTAATTTTATACTATTAAAATAAATTAAACAATCACAATAAGCATATAATAAAAAAAATTAGATTTTTTCTTATATGTTATATTTCGAATTTTTAAAAACGACTATAAATTACAAAAAATTGTAAAAGTCTCACATTGAAAATTTTGTGATCAATGGTTTAACTTTTTTTTTGTTCAAGCAAGATACAAATGAACATATATCGTAGGGGTGAGCGTTCGGATACACGTTCGGGTTCGTAACGGGTATTTCAGTATAAATGTATAGAACCCGTTTGGGTATTTCTACACTTCGAGTCTGGTTCATGTATTTTATGTTCGGGTTCGGATATTTTGGGTCGGGTTCAGATATTTAAATTTTGAAGAAAAAATAATTAAATTATTCATTGTTTAAGTTTTTTGTAGCTAACATATATTTTATCTTAACTGGTTTTCTAATTTTTAAAAGATTAAACTATTAATAGGTTTAGAGATAAAACTTCAAAAATATAAATACACTAATTTAGTTGTTGTTCTGATATTTTAGATGCAATTTTTGTTAATGTAAGAAACACGAGCTTGATATGTATTTTAAGTGAGTAGCAAATGATTTTGTTCATAACTATATCTATATTATCTAATTTTGAGCAATAAGCATCATTAATATAAATATTTTGAATAAAATAAGAGAAGTAAACTAGAAATATTGGGTTAAGTATGCTTAAGTTGGATGATATATTTAAGAGACCAATATTTGTATTCGTCATTTTATAATCGATAAAGACTGTAGTGTTGCAAAATGTTAAAACTATTTAATAAACAAACATTATTATAAAAACTCTCATCTAGTAATTAGTAAACACTAACCTATTCTACTATATATATATATATATATATATATACTTTTCAAAATATATTTAAATATATATATATACTTATCATTTCAGACATTTAACTAATAAATATATATTAACAATATCTACCGATAATATCATAATTATGTTTATCTTATATTTAGTTTATGATCTTAATAACTAATATTATAACCAATTTCTCTGATTCTTATTAGAAATATTGATCCAAATAATTACTAAAATATTACAATATTAAAGTTAAAATTAAGAGTAGATCCTCAATGAAAATATGCGTAAAATATAAACATATACTTATGCTAAATATTTTTATATATTTAATATTAAACAATCATATTCCTAACCTAAAATAAATTAATTTTTATTTGTATATTACGAACATCAGAATCACAAATGAATTTATGCTAATAATGAATTTATCCATAAAATCACAAATGTTATAAACATATTATTAAAACTAAAATTGAAAATATTATATAAAATAAAATTGAAAATTAACTAAAAGTATTTAAAATATATGGAAGCATGAAAAACTAGGATTAAAAAATTAAATAACAGTAAAAATTTGACAAATACTAAACATAATATAAATTCAATCTAAGAGCATGAAGAGATAATGTTTGTAATTTTTTTTTTGTGTTTTTGTCTCACTGGTTTCAAAATCTAAATTATAGATAATTTCAAATCCAAGTTTCCTAATATGATTATTACTATAGAAAATATTTTGTTTCAAAATCTACATCCCATAAATAAAACTATGAAACAAAAGAACGTAATTACATTGATTACTAATATGAATATTGAAGTTTTATAATTTATAGTATTGATTTAAAATTTATGACTAATTTGCTGACAAAAGAATTAAAACTTGTTAGGTACATACATATTAGTATATACATGAGTGGGAATTGGTCTCCTTCTCTCTCCTCCTTATCTCTTCTCTCGCAAAAGTTCGATAAATCAGACAAACAGATTTCAAAATTAACTATATAGATTTCAAAATCATAATAAGTGGATTATTATAAATCAATGAAATGGATATATAAAGTTCTCGTTGCTTAATTATGCATCTAGTTCATCATTTTCATGCGATATATATATATATATATTTTCTTCTACTAAAGTTTCTTAATGTCTAAAAAAATTATGTATTCATGTTTGATGATGTATACACTTGATAAAAAAGCTTATCAAAACACGCACAAACACATTGCTTATGTTATTTGAATCACAATAATGATAACTAATTCAGTATTTTCGTATGCGAGACACGTTTCGTTTGCACCTATCAATTTGAAAGTTGAAGAAGTGTCAATAAGTTCTCTCTTCATAAGAGAAAACAACTCGAGAAACAATTCATCATCACTTTTGTACAACAAGATAAGTAATAACACCAATTTCGTTTTTATATGTATTATACAATATGTTTGTATGCAAGACATGTGCCTAATGCATGTTTTAAAAATGAACAAAAGACGTAATATTAAGGTTCTTATCAACTACGTTTATTAGGATACACACAAAAAAACAAGGAATTGGAAAAATCTAATAATACAAATCCAGTCAAAATAACAAGGTTTAACTCAATATTTGTTCTTTTGTGTTTTACTCTTAAAATTATTTATAAATCCACTCAAATCTAAGTTAAAATCAAATCCTCAAAGAAATCATTAATATTGAATAACACATGATTTTAATATCCATTTTTAAATTATAGAACCAATAACAACAGATTTGAAATTGGATTTTAAAATGATGAAACCAATAACACTTGATTTGGCTTGGATTTTAAAATCCATTAAAATACTTAAACCAATAACACCAAGAAAGGGAGGAGCTCTGAGCTGTCAGATGGTTCGTCCATGCCAATTGGGCTTGACCAGTTGGACCATTTCAGTTTTGGATAGTAATGGATAGTTTATATTGGACAATGATCCAAACAAATGTCCAACACCAATAGAGACCATGTCCAAATGAGCATGCTCATGGACACCCAATAATATTTATAATTATTTTTCAATTATTAGTTTAGATTTTATTTCTAAAATTTTGAAATTATGTTTACTTTCCAAAACTATAAAAGTATTTGTTTTCCTGTCAAAACTATAAAACTATGTTTTCCTGTCAAAACTATAAAACTATGTTTTCCTGTCAAAACTGAGAAATTTCATTTCCCGCCAAAACCGAAAATTGTGTTTTCCCGCCAAAACCAAAAAATTGTGTTTCCCGTTAAAACCGAGAAATTGCGTTTTCCCGCCAAAACCGAGAAGTTACGTTTTCCCGCCAAAATCAGAGAAGTTACGTTTTCCAGCCAAAATCCGAGAAATTGCGTTTTTCCGCCAAAACCGAGAAATTGCGTTTTTCCGCCAAAATTCGAGAAATTGCATTTTCCCGCCAAAACCGAGAAGTTACATTTTCGCGCCAAAATCCGAGAAATTGCGTTTTCCCACCAAAACCAAGAAATTACGTTTTCCCGCCAAAACCGAAAAATTGCGTTTTTTCCGCCAAAACCGAGAAATTTCATTTTTTCGCCAAAACCGAGAAATTGCGTTTTCCCGCCAAAACCGAGAAATTGCATTTGCATTTTTCCGCCAAAACCGAAAAATTGTGTTTCCCGTTAGAGCCAAGAAATTTCCCACCAAAACCGAAAAATTGTTTTCCCACCAAAACCGAGAAATTGTGTTTTCCCGCCAAAATCCGAGAAATTGTATTTTCCCGCCAAAACTGAGGAAATTGTGTTTTCCCACCAAAACCGAAAAAATGCGTTTTCCGCCAAAATTGAAAAATTGCGTTTTCCCGCCAAAACCGAGAAATTGCGTTTTTTCTGCCAAAACCGAAAAATTATGTTTTCCGCCGAAACCAAGAAATTATGTTTTCCGTCAAAACCGAGAAATTGCATTTTCCCGCCAAATTTATGAAATACATTTTTTCGTCAAAATTGTGAAATTATGTTTTCCGTCAAAATAGTTAATTTTTTATTTTAAAGATAAAACTGTTTTTTTGGGTTAAATTGTAAAGCTATGCTTTCTTTTGTTAAACTTATGAAAATATGTTTTAGGAAGTCCATAGACACTCATGGACAATAATGGACATCATTGTCCATTTGGTCTTTGCCTAGTTGGACCATGTACCAATTGATTTTTTGTCCGGTTTAACCTATTAATTGGATATGTCCATAGCCCACCCAAAATGAACTGGACTGGGCAGCCCATGGTCCCAGTTGACACCTTTAAGAGCTCGGGTTGGGTCTCACTTACTATGTGCAAAGTATTGGTTTTATTTGGTTATATCGCGTGAAATGTATGGATGTTGTTTCACCAATGTTTTTTCGGCAAATATTTCCATTAATAGCAAAAACTAAAAGTGATTACAAGACAAGAAATACAATTTTTTACGTAAGAGGAAACAGTAAAATACTTTTTTTTTTGATAAACCCTATCGGCTGATCCAGTCTGCTCCGGGAAGAGCGCATTTAGTGTTACAGAGTGGACTAGCCCGAAATCGTACCACACTGTCTGACCCGAGTTTGGAATACCTTCCGACTAATGCCAGAGGATAGACCAATCATCTGTTATGGCCCACCATGCAAAACCACTTGGGCCGAATCCCAAACCCAGACTGGTCAAGTATTGATAATTTAGTTCCCAGGGGGAATCGAACTCAGGACTGATGTGGGTACACACCAAGCCCCAAGAGATTGCCACTAGACTACCATCACTTGGTTACAGTAAAATAAATTTTAACGATGTTTTCTAAAGAATAATTTTATTCGCTACTCAGTTATAAAACTAGTTGTTATCCATTTTCATATTTGATCTTCTTCTAATGTGATTTGCATGCAGCATTTTGGAGCTGAACTTTCTTTTTGCAAACCCTATATTTAAACTTAATGTGCTCCTAACGTAATTCTAGATGATATGTACAGTACTAATCAATCCATACCAGGGTATTTATAAATTATTGTGACTCTTTATTAACATCTCCATTACTGCGATCTTTCTTGTAGCATTTGCCAACAATCACATGTAGACCTATATGTTGTAACCTTTCCATCACCCTCCTTTGAAACTCCAACAAATAAATGTGATAGAAGTTGAACATACACCACTAGGCCTAGCATCTCACGGTGCTCCATGTTGCTTCTTAATAAACTATTTCTTACCTCAGACCTGATTTAGAATTCCATTTCTCTAAGAAGTACACATTGTGAAGCCTTGGTTCCTCCCACATGAAACCATTTTCATTGATTTTCTCTGATCGCATAGTAGACGTATAAAAAGCAAACCCGTGCTTTCTAAATGCGGATCAAAATCTAGTTTCCCTTTTAAAATCCATACTAGAGTTTGACATGTGCGACTGCGCTGATATTTGTTTGTGGCTTTAAATAAGTAAATCTTTGTATTGTATAAATTGTATAATATATTTTATAATTTACATGTACTATATAATTATTTAATATGACATTTTAAGCATAATAACTTTATCTATTGAATTGAATGATTATATTTGTCTACAGTCAATTGTATCATCTACATTTCTTACTACTTTTTATCGTATTTTATTTTCAGTAAATTTTAACATTATATGAATATATACTGCCAAATATATATTAAAGGACTAATTTTTACTATATATATTATATATAAATGATTATTTTATTTAACTTTAACTTTTTAGTTGCTAGTAATAAATAATGAGAAATATAACTACATAACTTTACAAAATATTATGTTTTAAATTTAGTAAATGGATAGCTAAATCGGTTTAGAAAGTTTTACTGTTATTTTTTGTTTACGTAAATTAATTATTTATTTTAACTTTAACATTATATCATATTTTGTCGTGTTTATTAAATAATGACACACTTGTCCACATTCTAAATCAATTATATATAAATGTATGTCGGGTTATATATAAATGATTATTTTTATGTAACTATTACTTTTTAGTTATTAATAATAAATAATGAGAAATATAACTACATAACTTAAAAAATATTATGTTTTAAATTTAGTAAATGGATACCTAAATTGGTTTAAAAAGTTAATTTTTACTGTTATTTTATGTTTATGTAAATTAATTAGTCATTTTAAGTTTAACATTATATCCCATTTTTTCATGTTTACTAAATAATGATACACCGTCCACTTTTTAAATAATTTATATATAAACGTATGTTGGGTTTTATATTGATTTATTTGAGTAAATCAAATTACACAAATAATTAAATAAAAAAACAATAGAGAGATTTGTACTAAACCATAAAATAGTAGAGAGATTTGAATGTTTTATGTTTGTTTTAATTGATTAAAAGATAATAAATACTGAAAGTTAGAATTATGTAATGAAATATAAAATAGAAAAGTACAATAAATAGTGGAAGTTAGGATTAGGTAACTTTTGTAGTGAAATATAAATTAAGAAAAGACATCAATGCTTAAAAATAAGTTTATTAATTATTTCAGTGGCACTGATTTGTAAATACGTGCTAGTTTTATGGGTGAGTTTATATTTGTATTTATCTTTTAATAAGATATAGATGTATCCTTAAATTCCAGATTATACCCTTTATTCTTAAATGTGTCCTTTAAACAATTGCTTGTCTTGCTTGCGAAGGTGTACAAAGGGTGGTATTTCTCTTCATCAAGCTTCTTAGAATGTGGAAAAGGATACAGACCTTCCTACGCGTGGCGTAGTATTCTGTTTGGTCGAGAACTTTTGAGGAAAGGGCTTATCAAATCCATTGGTGATGGAAAAGACACGTTTGTTTGGTCTGGCAAATGTATCTTAGATGATGTACCTCGTCGGCCGGTGAGCAAACAAAGAAGCTTTGATGTAGCTTTACGGGTCTCGGAGTTGATAGGGGAGGATGGGAAATGGAGAATAGAGAAGTTACATGACCTATTTCCACCTAATGAGGTTCAAAGAATTAAGCAGATCATTATTGGAGATGTTGAAGACAAAGAGGTTTGGGCTTTCAACAAGACAGGGAATTACTCTGTGAAAAGTGGTTGATGGCTATTAGCAAAGCTAAATGAGGATTTGGGAGGACCATAAGTAGTTCAGGGGCAGGCGGTGATTGATTTAAATAAAACGAATACGGAAAGTCCGCATGATCCCCAAAATTCATATGTTCTTATGGCGCGCGGCGTCAGGAGCCACTGCGGGAGCAGAATGCCTTACAGCCCACGGAATGCCTGTAGATCCGACGTGTAAGTTGTGTAACCGAGGGTCAGAGAAAATCAAACATGTCTTGTTCCATTGCACAAGGGCGCAAGAGTATTGGAGAGAGTTCAAAATTGTTCCAAGTCAAAACTTTCAGAATGCTAATCTCTCTGAGCTGTTGAACGGTTGCCTCCACATTATGGAAGATACGACTAGGGATAATATTTGAAGAAGGGCGATCCCATGGATGCTTTGGACCATATGGAAGAACAGGAATAGCTTACTGTATGCAGAAGTACAAGAGTTCACCTCGATGTTAGTTCACAGAGCTTTGGAAGAATCCACCTTATGGAATGAGTTGAATAAGGTGGAACAAAGAGATAACCAAATATCGAACGATCTTGGAGTACCGGGAAAGTGGGTACCACCAGCTCCGGGTTTAGTGAAATGCAATGTGCATGCGAACTGGAGAAATGATAGATACCTTACAGGGGGAGCATGGATCACAAAATATCATAGAGGTGATGTTGGTGTGCATGCAAGGAATGCTCTAATTCCGTCACCTGATCGGTTATCAGCAGAGATGAATTGCTTGTTGTGGGTTCTGAGGAGCTTGAGAGACTTGCGGTTAGAGACAATCAGCATTGGTATTGATTCTCAAAAGCTAGTGGAGGCAATTCAAAATCCTATAAGATGGCCAAGGTACTGATGCTTACTTCGTCAGATTGCCACATTATGCTCAGGGTTTGCAGTCATAGCTTTTGAAGTAGAATCAAGAGGCTCCAATAAGGTGGCAACAGAGATAGCAAAGAGTGTCCTGCGAGATGGGCGGCTCCAGTCCTACCTTGCATTGGGAGGCCCGTCGTGGCTACATGATCTCATCCAGACAGAGGTTGCTCTCGTTGACTCTTAAACCCTTCCCTTGGGATGTGTTAACGTAGGCCTCTATTGTCATTGATGCTTTATATTATAGGCGTTGGCCTTTGTCTTTGCGTTCTGTTTTGTAAACCAGAGCATTGTCTCTTGCATTTGAGTTCTTAAAAAAACAATTGCTTGTTAATTTTCCAAAATAGGTTTATTAATTTTTGTTTTGTTAGTTTACTTTATTTTATATGGAATTTTAAAATAATTTTTGATTTAAATTATTATAGTATAGATTTATTATTAAAAATTAATATTATTTTAAAAATATTATTTAACTTTATGTTAATTTTCTAAAATAATTTATCATTTCAAATGATGTTTTTGTTAGTTTACCTTTTGTTATAGGGATTTTAATTTTATTTTCAAAAAATATTTTCTGGAAATCTTAATATTGCAAATATAAAATTAAATAGTGATTTGATATATTTTATTGATATTAAAATTCTTCAAAAATATTTTCATTATTATGTAGTTTCAAATTTAAAAATTCTACATCATTTAGATTATTATTGCCTTTATTCTTAAAATATTTTGTATCTTGTTTGTCAAAAATATTTAACTTTATGTTAGTTTTTCAAAAATAGTATCTATATCAAGTTGATTATTTTATTTTGTTAATTTACTTTCATTTATAGAGATTCTTTTGTATGTTAATAGTAATATATTTTTTGTAAATTTTGACATTCTAAAAATAGCAAGCTAAAGTAATGAGCTGACATATTATGAATAATGGTTTTAAATCTTATGTAGACATTTTTAGTGGTTTATGGCCTAAATTGTTTTATTGTATAGATTATTTTCCGACTTATATCTTTTTTCTCTTTGATATTTTCTTATTTATTTTATTTTATTATTATAGTAGTTACCATTGTACTATAATTTTTTGAATTTAAATTTGTTTTTAATATCATTTTATAAATCATTATTTTTAGTGTTGTCTTTCATAATACTACTATATTTATATATCATCTAGAACGTTTGTACTATCACTATTTATTAAATAGCTTATGTTATTTGTCCAGAAAATTTGTGGTCTCTTAATTCAAAATTTTCTTAAAAAGATATTTGCATAAGAAAAAAAAAGAACAAATTTTCAGAAAAGAAAAAAGGATATAGGCTGCAATGGATTGGGAGACACGGCTCAATTATTGACATTTTTAGCTGAAAATGTCGATTTTTTTTCCAAATAAAAAATACATCGATCGCGACGATCGTTAAATAATAAGGTCGGCTTCTGTTACGGGCATTAGAAATTGTGGTTGTGGACGAGGTTATAAAGAAACGGCGTTAAAAGAGGTTGATGTACACACGGAGTCGTGTTTATCAATCAACAACTCGAAAGCCAACAAAAATACTTTTCCTTACCTAAACTCTGGCCCAAAATTAAAGCAAGGGGAGGTTGCATGTAAACGACGCACAATACACGTCTTATACGCGTCGAAATATGATTGGTTAATGCTTCGCCGCCTTAGGTTTCGACGTGACCTTCTTACCTAGTCTTCTTTCTTATCATCTTTCTATAAAATTAAATCCATAGACCTCTTCCTCCTTGACAATCCAAAAAATCAAATCTTCTCAAATTCTCTCCTAATCGCGACTTACGATCAAAAAGGTTAGTTTCTGGGTTTCTTCTTCGATTCCTAGATTAGTTTCTTCGTTCGATCGTAATTGAATCCTTTGAATTTGACTATTAGGATTTGTCTTATTCGTGCCTTGATCTGTCCTCTGTTGATTTCCTTTAAAGAGAATATCAATCTTATTTTTGTGTGTGTGTGTGTGTGAATATCAGATGCAGATCTTCGTTAAGACTCTCACGGGAAAGACCATCACCCTCGAGGTGGAAAGCTCTGACACCATTGACAACGTTAAAGCCAAGATTCAGGACAAGGAAGGTATCCCTCCCGATCAGCAGAGGCTCATTTTCGCCGGAAAGCAGCTTGAAGACGGCAGAACTTTGGCCGACTACAACATCCAGAAGGAGTCTACGCTTCATCTCGTTCTCAGGCTTCGTGGTGGTATGCAGATCTTTGTCAAGACCTTGACCGGAAAGACCATCACTTTGGAGGTTGAGAGCTCCGACACCATCGACAACGTCAAAGCCAAGATCCAAGACAAGGAAGGCATTCCTCCGGACCAGCAGAGATTGATCTTTGCCGGAAAGCAGCTTGAAGACGGTCGTACCTTAGCTGACTACAACATCCAGAAGGAGTCTACGCTTCACTTGGTGCTGCGTCTGCGTGGTGGCATGCAGATCTTCGTGAAGACTCTTACCGGCAAGACCATCACACTGGAGGTGGAGAGCTCCGACACTATTGATAACGTGAAGGCCAAGATCCAAGACAAAGAAGGCATCCCTCCGGACCAGCAGCGTCTCATCTTCGCTGGCAAGCAGCTTGAGGATGGTCGCACCTTAGCAGACTACAACATTCAAAAGGAGTCGACCCTTCACTTGGTCCTAAGGCTCCGTGGTGGTTTCTGAAACTATTGTCCTGTGTTTGATCAAAAATCAAATGTCTCTGTTTACTTGCCCTTCTCGTTTTCTTTGAAACTTTTCATGGTTTGTGTTTGGGGCCTTGTAAATCCCCTGGATGAATAATTGATAGAACTATGTTTGCGTCCTTATTTCTCTTTCAGTTCCAAGACATGTCGAATTGCATTTATGTGCTTTGTTTGTGTCCAAATGTATTGCGTTTTGGGTTTTGCTTGTTAGAACAAAACTCTGTCAGGTGACAAAAGTTGTTTCATAGACCACACGCTCTTTGTTTCATCATATGTTCTCGTTCTCTTTGGTTATGGGGCTGTGGTAGGCTGGTAGCTTGAAGGTGTTTGATACGTCAAAAATCAAATGTCTCTGTTTACTTGCCCTTCTGTTCAGTGTAGTTACTAAGAAGTCAGTTCTTGAGGCATTTGTGCTCGAGACAATTTAGTTTGAATGTGGTTGGTTGCTCATATTGTGGAGCTTAAGAAACAGGAATCTCACCGTCCCTGCGAGATGCGTCAAACTCAATAGGAGACATCATTTATGGTCAACATTTGCAATATGACAAGCGAACGTGTCGGATACTCAAAACGTCACAAGAGCAATAGGTCAAACTTGAGAGGAGAGAGGAGATTACTGAAATATATCCCATATTAAAATAATAAGAGACTTTCCGTTATAGAATCGCATAACGAACTGTTAGTACTTAGTAGTGATAATACCCCTCCCTCAACTTGAACAGCTGAAACAGAGAAAGCAGAGCCTTGAAATGAGCTTTCAAGCTTTGTAATAACCGCAAACTCTTTTCCTCTTGCAAGACAAAATGGGAAAACGAGTTTACATTTATCCCAGTCCGCCTTGCAATATTTGAACGACTTAGCACATACATTAGGCACGTTTACAAGTACCAGGTTGATACACAGACCATAGATTACTAAAAGAAATAGAGGTATCAGCCCTGAAGCAATACCGGAAGTAGGAGCGATTGTAATGGGAGCTCTTGTTTACGGGAAACTAAGAGATAACTTAACCGAGGAGAGTTACTATAATCCTTATACAAAACGAAAGTACTTGTTGTGCTACATGAGGAATCTGGTTATCTCTTAAAAAGAGTTTATTACTACCTCTCAAGGAGCATTACCATTTCGCAGTGGTCAGTGTGAGGAAAAATATCAACGGCCATGGCTTTGATAGGTCTAAATGGCTCGCTCAGAAGCTGACATTTTGTTGGCTCTGTGCGGAGACAAAGCTGCGGTTACCTTTATTCTCTCGACCTGTTTTCTCGAAAGACGGGTGTGCAAAGCTCTATTCCGTTTGCCACTAACGTTACAGGGTTGCACGAAATGTACCTGTTAGTACCAATCCAATTGAAAACTACAAGTGTTTAAATCCAAAAAAGAGGTAAAACGGAGTCAAGTGACAGTGCTTTGCGGGAAGGAAACTAACACAAGCGTCTTGAATCGTGGATGGGTTCTTAAAGCTTTGATTACATCCGGATGAAGTCCAGGACGAGATTAATCCACTATAGCAACTACGTTTTTCGAACTTTCGTTTTGTAGATCATTCCAGCTCAAGGGAGGAGTAGTCCCTCTTCAAGTTTTGAGGTTTCTTCTGTTGTGGAAGTTTTTTTTTTTGTTTGTCATTACTTTATTGTTTGGCCTCTTCCATTTCAGACACATGCAAGTACTCTGTAAGTAGAGAGCTCTCATCAAATCCTTATGCCATTGATCTTTTCATTCCGTTCGGCATCTGATACAGCCGAAGCATTCATTTCGATGCCAAACACCTGTAAGAAGAGCCTAAGAGGTTTAACAACGAACCTACCCACTTTCATAGTTTAAGTTCACCAAAATCAGCAAGCAAGTTAAAGAAGCAGAGTATGATTCTGAACCAAAACATTGGTGGATTGTTCCTGGTGGTGCAATATTTGATATTCCTACGTAATCTTTTGTCATAAATGTTTTACAATGGGAAACCGATTGTGATGTTCGGATTCGTATCAACAATTTTTTTTGTGTATAAAACGTGAAGTGTCTACAGTAGCAGCTAGGGACGACATAGTTTCTAGTGACAGACTTATACTATCATCCATTTCATTTCTTTTATTTTAAACAATTACATGCTTCATCAAATCTGCGGAGGTAAGGGAGGGAACATGACACTCATGAACAAGAAGCTTCAACGGCTAAGCTCTTGGCGAGGCTACGACAAGGGTCTCCGAAGACTCTGGTAGAGACTTCAACTTTGCAACTCCTCGATCCAACACATGCCTGCCAAATTACAAACTCCATATATAAATCAATTTATGAGTGAAGCTCGAGGGAAAAAACAGAAGAGAAAATACTATATTTAAGACCTTGCGGACGATGGAGAGAGAACGAGGGCTATTGCAACGGCCATGGCTGAAACTACCACAAGTACCTGTGGGTGTACCAAAGCTTGCAAAATTTATAGAAGTGATCACATGAGTGGAGACAGGGCATTTTAAGGAAAGAACCGGGCTGGTTCTGTTTAAGATCTTTGAATCAGAAGCCCACGAGTCCACCGGAGCTGGATGAGATTGTGACACCGTCAAACACAAACTGCTTCCTGTTTGTTTTGTAGCGAATGATATCTTTGTCGGATCTCCTCCCATCTCTTCCAACAGAACAAGAGTGTTCCCGCTTGGTTTTATCCACGAACGAGGCACGTGATACCTGCAAACCAACAAACGACAATTAGGATTCGGTTCAAACCCATAACTTCGATCGAAAAACCGAACCACATTTTTATATAGCTATATATATATATAATCGCTAATTTTCAAAATTATTTCGATTATGGGAAATTTTGGTTTCTATAATTTACTTTTAAGAAAATTAAAACCAACCCGATTTATCAATAATTTGAATCGACCTAACAAAAAAACAACCGAAATTATCCGAAAAAAACCAAAATTATCAGAATTAAACTGCAAAATCTAAAACTTCGGTTCAGTTTGGCAACTACACTGAAAAACCGAGTTAGCCAAAATCAAACCGTAATTTATCTCGGTTTAATTCGGTAGCTATTTCAGATACCGAATTACCAAAAAATCGAACTAACCAACCCGATTTAACAGAGCTAACCGAATCTGCAAGCCTAGTACTTACAATGTCTGTGAAGGTTTTCCACAGTTCTTGAGGCATTTGTTGGCACTGTAAGATCCTCTGTAGTTACATGAATCTGTGCAACCATCGTTTCTTGCAATACTGGTTGGCCAGTACCGACCTATACTCTGTCCGTTCACCCACGCAATGCCTTTTCCTGTACCTGTGAAGTCTATAGCTACTGGATCACTCCCAGAAGGAGCATCAAACGTTGTCTGAGAAACATCACAAGTTATTGTTAGACAGTAACAAGAAAAAATGTTTTGGGAAAAATATATAATGTTTTTGTTGGTGTAACCAATTATCATCATCACCTTGTACCAAATCAATGGCTGCATAGTGGGCAAAGGAGACTTTGAAACCCATTCAGAAGAGTCTCCACTTCCTAAATCTGTGTCTTCCCCTTTGAGTCCAACCTATTGATCAACAACCATTAAGTCGGAGGTAGCACAAGACATTCTTGTGGTTGATTCAAATAAATGTAACAGACCTGATAAGTCCACTGCTGTGAAGACAAATCGATTGAGCTACCACTTTTTGCGCTTTTAAGCGTCACAGGACCGGTTATTCCTGCTCCAATTAAGTCAAAGAAAGCTCCATAGTTCTGAGGAATAAGTTAAGCTAAGGTGGTTGAGTTAATCATGCCTAATAAACATTTTTGTGCAGTAATGTGTTGGTGAATAGAACCCTACCGCAAGCCCAACGGTCACACTAAGAAGATCAATTGTGTTCTTCCCGGTTACAAGATTAATTGGAATGTCCAAAGAAATCTTTTGTTTGCCATTTCCACTTCCTACAACCAAGGATCAATGGTCTTGTCAAGAAACTCAGGTGCAAAATTTATTGCAACTGTTTGTGAAAAACTCAAGAGTAACATATATATACCGGCAAGTTTTCCATTTATAAAAGCATAAACCACTTGGCCTATGGACTGGACGTGAAGGACGGCTTTAGATCCTTCGTCAAGGAAAGTCTCATCGCCTTTAATGTCCATCCTGTTTTAGATTAAAACACATGGTAAAACCTCTGTTAATCAATAATCTTTTGTATGAGGAGAAGTTACTGGCCCAGGCCTACTCTACCTCAGGGAGTACCACAAGTAGTCACTTTCATCAGCTGTTGTGTTGATCTGCTCTAACAATCCAGGTTTCACAAATGCATCTGCTTTTGAGATTCCAATAGGTTCTTTAATGTAGCTCCATTGTGAGCCTAACTCCTCAGACGAATCAGCATTAGGCTTTAATGCTTGACGAGCAAATGTGGTAGACTCAGTTGCAGCATTTATCTAACATTTCAAGATTAGTATCAGTTGTTGCCATGTGGGAATATGATGAGTGTTGTGATGATCTCAACAATATGAACAGACCTTTGCTGTGTTGAAAGCTACGTTTTTGCTATCCGGCAAGATGCTTATGGACCATGCAGGCAAGTGATATGAGTTCCCATTGAAAGTCACAGTTGCATCAGATTCCGTACCAATGTTTGCAAGAAAAGCAGCGCATGATCCAGATGATGTTTTATACTCAGATGCCTGTGATATATATGTACACAAGTCAACAAACAAATGTTTTAAAACAAAAGAGGGGAGTGACATGAAGTTATATTGTTATTACCACCAAATTTGAACCCAAAGAAGTGACTGTTGGATCTGTGGCTAACAAGGCGTCTTCACAAAGTTTGATAGCCTTGTGTAGATCTCGTAAGTGTCCCCATTTGGGTTCTCTAACAAGTCCTGCCAAGAAAACAAATAAACATCCAAGAGGAAAATTAAACAAAGACATACATATATAGTGATAGTGGTAAGAATCCTTTACCATACTCATCTATTGGAGCATCATAGTCATAACTAGTAGAGATTAAAGGTCCTCCACTTGTTCTTTCAAAGTTTGTTCCACCATGATACTGAAACAAGACAAGCTCTAACAAATTAATAACATCGAAAAAGTTGAAACTTAATAGAGGAAACAGTCTGGCTTCTCTTCCTGTGAGTTTTATTACCATGTAGTAGTTCTGGAAAGTTCCACTTCGTTGGTAAAATATCGCAACTGCAAATGCAAGATCTTCAACTGGCCTATAAGGTGTAGGATCTCCAAAACCAAGGAACCTAGTCGTCCGGACATACAAGAAAGTGAGTTGGAGAAGAACATTATGGTAAAGTAAAAGAACCATGATACTCACCATCCACTCCAGTTCTCGGTCCACATCTTTGGTTTATTGTTTGAGTTAGGAGTAAACTGATCGCAGTAGAAACCATTGCATGTGTTGATCTACCAAGAAAACAAAAGAAAGAATATCTCTCAATCAAACTTGCTTACTATACACTCAGTCAAGACTCTAAAGCAATGGAATATTGAGAAACTGACAATGGGATCAGGAGCATCTCCTTGTTGGCACATGTTCCAGGGTACACCAGTATCTAGTGAAAGAGCCATAGAAGCAGACCACTTCATATAAATTTTACCAGCAGCACCATAAGATGAATCAACATTTCCATACTCATTCTCAACCTGACATCCAAATAGTGAAAACAGAAAATGAGAAAATCCTCAGAAAATGTTACAATTAGTAATCAGAATTTTGTTTTCAACATGATAAAAAAAAACCTGGGAGAGAATGATTGGACCTCCTTGTGATGCGTATAGCCGTTCTTGCTTCATCAGATCAACAATCTTGGCAGTGAATCGCTGCATTTCTGCCTGCAGACACAAGTGTATAAATTTATTCATGTCATTAACTACTAGAAGGTGGTTTATACATTTGCTGACATAATAACCAAATGAAAAAGAAAAGGAACGTCAGATCAGTCACCTAACCATATATACCTTAAATGGCTCGTTATCAGTTCGAAACTTAATCCCAGGAATGAAATGTAGCCATACTGGGAAACCTCTGTTCCACAAAATCCAACCATTTTAGAATTAGTAAAAAATAAACAGAATTTACCCCAAAAAAAACACACAATTATTGTTACCCGTAATTCCATTCTGCGCAAGCGTACGGACCGATTCGTAGATGAACATAGAGTCCAGCCTTGGCCACAAGCTTCACAAATTTGACTAAATCGTATCTTCCTTCAAAATTATACTGCAAAAAAAAAAAAAGAAGAATCAAGATATTAAAATGTTTTATTTTTCTGGGGCATCGGAAATAATAAATTTAACAAAAACTAGAATCAAGCACAAAACCCAAAATGGAAAGGACCTTGTTTTTATGAGGCTCGTGACCATTCCAGAAAACGTAAGTCTCTATAACGTCCAAGCCACCGTCCTTGGATTTTTGTATAAGGTCGGGCCACATCTACAACCAAGCCACCGTCCTCTGTTATCCAGCCTGTCTCATATATACACATACATAACCGTATGTATAGAGTAGACTTACCTCTGGAGTACTTCTTGGATAGTGAATGGAGCCAGAGATCAGAATCTTCCGTTTCCCGTCGATCACTAGGGCACGGTGGTCATATGTTACATTGGCCGCCATAGCCACCACCACTATCTGAAGAAGAAGAAAAGATACAATCTCTATCTTCCGTCCTCTTACCATTTTCAGTTCGATTTCAAGATAGATTCGAGTCCTGTCTTTTTTTTTCTTTTGCTTTTAGCTTTAGCTTCTGAATCACCTGTTTCTTTGCCGCTTTGTGTTACTGCATTTTCTCTTCTTCTTTCTTCCAGATGATAATAATTAACTACACAGATTTATACATACATATATTCAGAAAATTGTTAGAAGACAGATAGACATTGGGTTGCTTTCTGGATAATGTGTGATTATTACCGCATTGTTTGCTTCTTCCGAGGGTGAAAATGGCGTTACGCAGATGATTGATAAGCTAATGCGCTTACTTTTATTAGATCATCTTCCCTGATTTCCTATAAGAATATGGCGGGCGGAAGATTAAAAAGATTAGTGTGTAATTAATGGTTTAATCAAGATCATTTGTGAAGTGATGAAGACGGGCGTATAGTAACCGAGACAGGAAGAAGTTACTACTATTATAAAGGCCATGTCCGGAGAGAGAAATAATGAGGTTTGTGTTATAAAAATAACTCAAATTGAAATTTTATTGTATCGCGGGAATTTAAACAAAGCAAAATTTTATACCCGTAAAAAGAAGATAACACTGGAATAGAGAGAGATTTTATTATAATGGAGAAGAGATTGTGTTTTGAGATGATGTTACAATCGATCGAAATGATCGATTTATATAGAAGTAAAAAAGTTGAAGTTACTGTGCGAGACAGTGGGCTCCACACTTATTATATTTACTCGTTATTCGGTGCTGTCATTTTTGACTTTTGATTACGTTCATAACACTCCCTCTTGGAGACCAGTGTCACTATCATTTCCTGCTTAACGTCTATGTTGCCTCGTTAAAAACCTTTCTAGGAAAACTCAATGGGAAAAACCATAATAAGGTAAAAAGAGTACAACTACGTAAGTTCCCCCTCGAATGTGCAGTCATAGATCCTTCTGATGACGCATTCCAATGTTACGGACATGTTTTCTGAATACCGAAGTCGGAAGTGATTTTGTAAAGAGGTCAGCTGCATTGTCGCATGATTGGACATATCTTACTTCAATCTATTTCTTCAATGTTATGGACATGTTTTCTGAATGCCGAAGTAGGGAGTGATTTTGTGAAGAGGTCGGCTGCATTGTCGCATGATCGGACATATCTTACTTCAATCTCTTTCTTCTTCTCGAGCTCTTGAGTGTATGAGAAGAACTTTGGATGTATATGTTTTGTTCTATCACTTTTGATATATCCTTCCTTCGTTTGAGCAACACATGCTGCATTGTCTTCATATAGAATAGTTGGCCCCGTACTTTTGTCAATCCCACTACTTGAACAAATGTGTTGGCTTATTGATCTTAGCCATACACATTCTTTACTTGCTTCATGGAGTGCGATGATCTCAGCATGATTTGAAGAGGTAGCCACAAGCGTTTGTTTCTGAGAACGCCAAGATATAGCAGTGCCTCCGATCGTAAAAACATATCCTGTTTGCGATCGGGCTTTGTGTGGATCTGAAAGATATCCTGCATCTGCAAAACCAACCATTTGACCATTTGAATCTTTAGGGTAAAATAAGCCTAAATCAATAGTCCCTTGTAGGTAACGAAAGACATGTTTAATTCCATTCCAATGTCTTCGTGTTGGAGATGAGCTAAATCTTGCTAGAAGATTAACAGTGAATGATATATCAGGCCGTGTACAATTTGCAAGGTACATCAACGCTCCAATTGCACTTAGATATGGTACTTCCGGACCAAGTATCTCTTCTTTTTCCTCAGGTGGTCGAAATGGATCACTTTCAATGTTAAGTGATCTAACGACCATTGGGGTGCTAAGAGGAGTTGATTTATCCATGTTAAATCGTTTCAACACTCTTTTAGTGTATGTGGATTGATGCACAAATATACCATTTTGTGAATGTTCTATTTGTAGGCCAAGACAGTACTGTGTCTGTCCTAGATCTTTCATCTCAAATTCTCCTTTGAGATAGTCTGATGCCTTTTGTATTTCTTTTTGAGTTCCAATAATATTTAGATCATCAACATATACCGCGATTATCACAAATCCGGATGTTGTTTTCTTGATGAAAACACATGGGCATATAGGATCATTCACATATCCTTCTTTTGTTAAATGTTCACTGAGACGATTGTACCACATACGTCCAGATTGTTTTAACCCATATAATGATCTTTGCAATTTTATTGCACATAACTCTTTAGGTTTGGAACTTAATGCTTCTGGCATTTTAAATCTATCAGGGATTTTCATGTAGATATCAGTATCTAATGATCCGTATAGATATGTAGATATCATGGATCTGTAACAACATCCATGAGACGCATCTCAAGATTTTTATCAGCGGCTAGACTCATCAGGAATCTAAATGTGATCGCATCCATTACAGGAGAATATGTTTCCTCATAATCAATACCAGGTTTTTGAGAAAATCCTTGGGCTACAAGGCGAGCTTTATACCTTGTAATCTCATTTTTCTCATTTCGTTTTCGAACGAAAATCCATCTGTACCCAACTGGTCTCACATCTTCAGGTGTGAGTACAATAGATCCAAACACTTTTCTTTTGTTAAGCGAATCAAGTTCGATTTGTATTGCTTCTTTCCATTTATTCCAATCATGTCTCTTTTGACATTCATGGACAGATTTTGGTTCTGGATCATCGATTTCTTTATTTATTTCACTTGACACAATATATGAGAAAGCATCATCAAGGTCATTTTGTTCATTTCTATTCCATATCCTTTTATTATGGATGTAATTAATAGAAATCTCATGATTATCTTTCGATTCATGATGCTCTGATTCATCAGAGTCCTTATCATTTATTTCTTCCAAAATATTTTCTGCTATTTTGGGTGCATCATATATTTCAGCTTTCTTTTGTTTCCTAGGATTCTTATCCTTAGAACCAGTAGGTCTACCACGCTTCAGGCGTGTTTTTGGCTCTCGTGTGTCATCCTCCTTTTCTTGTTCATTTGGCATTTTGATACGAGCAGGAGCATTTGCAGCTGGTATATGAGATTTAGTTACCGTCTTGGTATCTGCAAATGCATCAGGTAGCTGGTTAGTTATACTCTGTAAATGCATAATTCGTCGAACTTCTAGTTCTGACTCTTTAGTAGGAGGATCAAGATATAACAATGATGGTACACTCCATTTTATATCACTTCCAACATTTTTGTTTTCTCTCCCTAGAACTGGGAATACATTTTCGTCAAAATGACAATCAGCAAAACGTGCTGTAAAGACGTCACCAGTTTGTGGTTCTAGGTATCTTATAATTGATGGGGAATCACAACCAACATATATTCCCAACCTTGTTTGTGGTCCCATCTTTGTTCGTTGTGGTGGTGCTACAGGCACATATACCGCACAACCAAAGATTCTAAAGTGGGAAATGTTTGGTTCTCGACCAAACGCTAACTGTAGTGGGGAATACTTATGGTATGCACTTGGTCTGATCCGAATGAGTTCTTCTGCATGCAAAATGGCATGTCCCCATACAGAGGTTGGAAGTTTTGATCTCATGATCAATGGTCTTGCAATCAATTGCAGACGCTTAATTAAAGATTCAGCCAAACCATTTTGCGTATGAACATGAGCAACCGAATGTTCAACTTCAATTCCCATTACCATACAATAGTCATTGAATGCTTGGGATGTGAATTCACCAGCGTTGTCTAGTCTAACTCTTTTAATAGTATAATCAGGAAACTGTGCTCGCAGTTTGATTATCTGAGTTAGAAATCTCGCAAATGCCACATTTCGAGATGATAATAGACAAACGTGTGACCATCTACTGGATGCGTCAATTAATACCATAAAATAGTGGAATGGTCCACATGGTGGATGTATCGGTCCACATATATCACCTTGAATTCTTTCAAGGAACTTTGGTGATTCTTTATCGATTTTGGTTGGCGATGGCCTTACGATCAATTTTCCTAGAGAACATGCAACACATGTCATTTTATTCCCTTGAGAAATCTCCTGGATTTTCAGTGAATGACCATGCGAGCTCTCTATGATTCTACGCATCATTGTGGTGCCCGGGTGACCGAGGCGATCATGCCATAAATTAAAATCTTCTGGATTTTGTTTTACCATAAAATTTGATTCGATTGCATTGATATAAGTATGGTGTAATCCCGAAGGAAGTTCTGGAAACTTTTCCAATATGTGTCTTTTGCCAAATTTATCAGAAGTTATATATATACACTTCTTTCCATTTTCAGTTACAGACTGAGTATCATATCCTTGACGATATATGTCTTTAAAACTCAACAAATTTCTTCTGGAATTTGGAGCATATAGTGCATTATTTATGGAAATTTTTGTTCCATTTGGCAATGTAAAGTTTGCTTTACCATTTCCTTCAATCACGTCTGCAGGACCTGATATTGTATTGACAGTAATTCTTTTTGGTTTTATATCTGAAAAATATATATTTTTTTCTCAAGATAGTGTGCGTTGTTCCACTATCTAGTATACATATCTCTTGAATCTCTTTCTTAGAGTTTGTTCCATTTGCGTTTTGATCCATTTCTGAAATTATCATAAACATTAAATAACAGTGAAACGTGAAATTTATTCATTGATTATATAAAGAAAACACACAATAATTATACATATATTGCTGTTAAAACAACATTATTCTTTGAAAACATAATTATTATACATCACAAATGAGGACTATTCAGTAGTCTTTTTTAGAAACATTTTCGTACTCTTCAGGAGTATTCTAGTCCAGCTCATTTGCGAAATCAGAGGATTCTCTTTAGCCTTTCCTTTTATGGACTCTTGATATAACTTGCACAAATGTGGGGGAGTACGACAGGTACGGGACCAATGTCCTTTACATCCACATCTGTAACATACAGTCTCACTTTTCTTTGTGGTATCCTCTTCGGTTTCTTTGCCTTTAGGAGGTTGTTCAGATCTAACACATTTGTTAGATCTAATACTTTTAGGATAGTAAGGCTTTCCACGTTTGTTGTTGAAACACCGACCACGACCTCGGTTAGTCTGGTTTCTCCTTCCCGAATATTCTACCGCT
>NC_027750.1:16387249-16405891 GCF_000695525.1 Brassica oleracea var. oleracea | reverse complement strand
GATCAATCAAATCTATTAAATTTCATAAAATTTTGATAAAAATAAAAATTATGGTGAATAAATATTTTTTGTTATGATAATAAATTATGCGACAGCTCAGCCGGTCAATGCAGAACAATAAACAGAATATAAGGCGGCTCGGCCGACCAATTAACAATAAGCAGAATATAAGGCGGCTCAGCCGACTAATTAACAATAAACAGAATATAAGGCGGCTCGGCCGACCAATAAATTAATTAAATTATTAATAAATAATATAGGTGGTATTCCGGCCATTATAACATAATATAAATAATAGTTTAGGCGGTATACCGACCATTATAGTAGGGTATATATGATACAATAAATTTTACCGAATTGCAGAACGATCGTGCTGATAACGTGTTATAAAAAGAACTAAAATTTTATTGTATCGCGGGAGTTTAAACAAAACAAAATTTTATACACGTACGAAGAAGATAACACTGGAATAGAGAGAGATTTTATTATAAGGGAGAAGAGATTGTGTTTTGAGATGATGTTACAATCGATCGAAATGATCGATTTATATAGAAGTGAAAAAATTGAAGTTACTGTGCGAGCATAGTAACAGTGGACTCCATACTTATTATATTTACTCGTTATATTATATTTACTCGTTATTCGGTGCTGTCATTTTTTACTTTTGATTACGTTGATAACAGGTTGGTAATTATCTAGTGCTTCTCAGAGTTATATGTGACAGTGGACCCATGATTTATTAGTTTTGTTTGACAAAGAGGAGATACCTGTGGTGGTTAGTGGTCGAGAAAGCTACCGGATATTTAGATCTGACGAAGAAAATAGCAACTATGACTTACGAGACTGCAGTTTTGGCTTTCTTACTAAGCTGTTCTTCAAAGTAATTTGAAATTTGATTCTTATAACCATAGTTCTTATAAAATAAATATTTACAATATATACCATTTATTTGTTTTCTAATAAATAAATAAGAAATATATTTTATATGATAAATAATTTTGTTTTTGATGACCCTAGTATCCGGATGCCCCGAGAGAGATTCGATTAGCGTCTAATGATCGTCCACCGAAAATCTGGGCATAGTTCGGAAGACTGGTGATCACCCATGTTAATCCACCAGTGGTCACATACAGTTTGGACATGGGTTTTTTCGTATTGGGCCCAAAGATCCCTCAATATAATCACCACAAATCTATCGGCAGCAACACTTAGAACCACGCACTGTTGGATAAAACCATAAAGTGTGATCCTTCCGCTTGCCACTAGACCACTAACACGTGGTTTGTCTATACTATTAGTTTTTCTAAGCTTTCATATTAAATGTTAGAACGATTTTTCAAGTGACATGTTGTTATAATTTCTCACTTTAAGAATTAGAATGATTAATTTTTTTTTTACCTTTAATAAAGAATTAAATTTATTTTTATGCTAATTTTTTTATTAGTATATAAAATGAAACATTGTATCAACAAAATATATGCACAAACAATTTTGTAATATTTAGGTTAAATATAACAATAAAATTTAGCAACCCTTATTTATTTTTATTAATTTATATCTCATGAACATTCATCATAATATCTATAACATATTATATTTAAAGTTTTAGTTTGTTAAAGAAAAATTTATTAAAGATAACGTAAAAGTTATTAAATAGTGTATACGAACTTTTACCAGAAACCAGTGGTGGTAGTCCAGTGGCGCTTGAGGGAATAAACCCAATACGGCGAACCCTGGTTCGAACCCCGCTGGCCACACGGATATGGGCTATTGCTTTCGGCTCATTTGAATGTCCAGGAGAGGATCTATCCGTGGGCTGTACCTCCACCCGGGGGTTAGGTCTGTGTCTTTAAAAAAAAACTTTTACCAGAAAAAATAACAACTACAAACAAAAAAAACTTAAGTAGCATTTTATTTAAAATATAAAAAATAGTTTTTACTTTACATGAAAGAAAGATAAGTTACAACGCCTTTCTAGAAAAACAAAGATAAGCTACAACGCCAATTTGATGCCATGTCAAAATCCATGTGTTTATAACTCAAAATCATTTAGGTGTGAGTTGATCAACTAATGTATTTTATGTAAACTTCACAATACGAGTCAAACAAAACAAATTAACAAAACTATACACCACAAGATATTTGAAAAGAAAAGCCTCACACACACACATAAACACATACACACCTCACCATGAGATATTTGGTATTATGGTTCCAATTCCCAAAACTTTAAATAGACTATGGTCATAGCTCCCAGTCCGACGACTTACGTCTCCCACTGAAACTGTTTTCTCTTTTTTTTTAATCGAAAAACTGTTTCCTCTTTTCTAAAAGAAAGAATCATCGTAAATTGACTTTCAACACGTTAATAATTGCAATATCCGTCGGTGTGTCTACTACTATTATTTGTCGCCTTTTATTCTCTTCCGCTAATAATGTAAATGATGGTACCTAATTACATTGAATTAGATAGACCTGAATAAATAAACAGAAAACCTACAACTAAACCAAAACCAAGCTGAAAGAAAAAAACAAATCCAAACTAACCGATGTTTATCCGCGTGATTTTTATATTTTCTTAAACCGTAAAACTAGAATCAAACTGTAACAGAACAGAAAACTAAATAAAGACCCAAATGCTAAAAATATAGTATATGTATTTAAAAATATAAATGATATCTAAAGTTACCAAATATTTTTAAAATGCTATTTATAAACCAAAATATCCCGAGAAAACTGAATAGTTTTTATCTAATTTATTTGAAGTTATCGGAAATACTCGAAAGAACTAGATTACCCAAATAATTTTTTATCAGAAATATTTAAATTTATTTAATACGAAAACCTAAAAAAATTAATTTCCTATCCGAGTTATCCAAAAAATCGGATTCGAATTGAAATGGAATTTTATAGAATATTAGCTAGTTCCTCACATCATTATTTGTACCAAACCGAAATAACCAAAGCAAAATCAAACCAAATTTTATAATAAACCAAATAGTTCATATATTTCTATAAAAAATCAAAAACTGAAAAAAACAACTAGAATTAAACGAACCAAAATCAAACTAAAAATCGAACGGCTAGGCCTAAAATTATATGTCTTTAAATTCAGAATCAGAAATAAATAGATTTTACTATTAACAAAAAAAATATTGTGATATGAACCGTCAAGAAGAGAATATGATGATTTTGAATTAGTCATGATACAGTAATGTACTAGCACAAGCCACTGAAGTAATGGTTAGATATGAAATAAAATATGATTTTGCTATGTTTTGTTGTTTTTTTAACCAGGATTTGTTTGTTATAAATGGAGAGCGTTGGGGATACTATTGTCGCTGTCTCAACTACTAAGCCAACAACAACATGTGACGCGTTTCTACGGATCGTCTGTGTTTGGTACTATTAGCGTAGCCACCTCATTCTCATCATTCACATTCACAAGTCGCTCACCTATTTTCATTGGTTTACTCTTATTTTATTTTATTTTGAGTTAAGATATTATTTCGTTTTTATTTACTATACCATGTTAATGGTATGCAACATATTTTTTACCTAAGTTCTGTGATCACATAAATTCTGTGTAGTAATCATTTTTAAAACAGACTAAGTTTTTTTTTTAAAATTAATTTTAATATAAAGTTATATTTATAATTAAAAAACGAAGAAAATACTCAAAATTTTGATACTTCTGGAGCAGTTACCACTTGTCATAACGAAATATATTTTTGGGCTTTATACCCATTTATAACATATGAATAATAATTTATTTTTTATTTGGTGTTAATAAATCCTAATAAAACTTTGTAACCCGCAAGTTGGCAGGTCAGCGGGACGGATTTGACCCGCAATCCAGCCCTAGTTATCATATGTCATGTTTTAACAACAGTTCACCTAACTGAATGTTTTTTCTACTTGAGAACTTGATATTCATATCTATTATTTTTCAAATTGGAAAAGTTTAGATGCTGCCAAATGTCTTCTGTTGTGTAAATGCATCTCTATAATACATTGTTTAAAACATAACAGAACGGCTTTAATTTAGCAACTTTTCAACAAGAAATAATTTCATTTCTGCCTTTTGTTTATGACTAGACATACAAACCAATGTCTCTAGAAGTCCAATTTACCTACCAGTTTCAGACAACTCTTCATTTGAAGGAGGAGAATCATTCTCTAATTCACCGAGCTCTTCATCACTTTCCTCTTCATCTTCAGAATCAGCTTCAGTATCTGAACAACTCGTATAAAGCCTATTCCGGTGGTGATCACATGAATCCAATGGAGAATCATCCAAAATTGAAAGAGGATTTCTGTTACTCGGGTCATCATAAAGAGCAACATGTCTGTAGTATAGTTCAAGCTCCTTCTCTGCAATCGCTATGAAGTGTCTCACAGACTCGAGGGATTGCTCATACTTTGATTTCTCATAAGCCTGCAAAAGAAACAAAACCATGTTAGAAACTAGCACACAAGAGTAGACTTCAGAGTGACACAACCAGATGCCAAGGCTAATAACAACTTTGATGGACTTACCCTTTTCTTGGACAATGTATCGATAGGAGACATAACTTTTGGCTGAACATAACCTTTCCCTCTATAAAATACGATTGTATCATCGCCGATTATGTTAACAGGCACACCACCACTCAGCTTAGCAAGCTCCTCCGCGTACTGCTGCACTTGTCCAGGCTTATTGTTATTGCAAATAACCTTAACGGTTTCATGTTTTTTCCAATGCATGTGCATGTTCAGAATAACACCACCAAACACTCCTCTTCTCCCAATGGGAACATAGTTAGATCTTTTCTGACCCATTTTCTTCAAGTAGAAACGTTCTTCTCCTGTAATCTCATGGGGTCGAACCTCGGGTCCCTGCATTTTAGCAACTTCATACCGTTTCAGTTTCTCAACCAACGACGCTTCTTTGATCTTGGCCCTTTCAAGCTTGTGCTTTATTCTTTCCTCTGGATTAGCGAACTTCCTCTTCTTCTTCCCCTTGACGGTAAGTCTTCGTGGGTCTTTCCTGTTGGCTGCGTTTCTTTCCTCTCTCTCTTTCTTTCTTTTCAGCTTCAGCCTCTTTTTGGTCAGCCACTTCCATTTCTTGGGAGGATCAAGCTCCCGTGTTTCGAACTTGGGTTTCCCATCTGATATCACTAGGTTCACCGTCCCATGACTGAAGTTTCTTCTGCATATCGTTGAGATGGTCGGTTGAAAGAATGTCGATGTTGTACAAGCAAATTCTCGGCTCTGAGGAATAGACCTGGTGGGGAACAATATAAGCACATTTGGGACATAACTATGTTTGTATGGTCTTAAGAGATACGAACCTCGCGGAAATGAGAAGTGGATATGAAGATCTAAGAAGAGATGAAGAAGCTCTTTGAAGACTACGAACAAAAGCAATTGCCATCAAGAGTGTGTGACAACCTTTTTCATTCGAATGCAAATATCTTTTCAAGAATCGAATGTTTCATATAGCCTGCCAAAAAAAAAACAATGATCAAACACCAACGGGGAAAAAAAAAACAAGATAACTACTACTGATAACCACTAGCAACTCCTTGTTCTAATGGTTAATTGGAGCTTGTCTGCATAGAAGAGAGGTTAGAGCTACAAAACACAAACATCAAAGGTTTTTTTAGCTTTTATAAGATCAGGCTGGTATGTATTCAATCGAACAAGAAAAGGGGAAACAACGAAACCCAATTCGCCCAGAGTCTCAGAAAACGAGCAAAAATATAAAAGGAATGAAAATTGAACGGAGAAAGACAAGGGAATTAACATGAGCTTACATGACAAGAAGAGGAGCTTTACACTATTCTCAGGCGCGGTTACCTCAGGTTAATCGACCGGCGAGAAGCGACATACAAGCCATGGATTTGCGCCGCCGTGAAGAAATGCCCATTAGGCTTTCATTCGGCTCTTCATAAAATAAATAATAAGATAGAAACTCTATAAATTAATAAATTAATAATCACAGTAAACTAATAAAAAAAATTCGGTTGAAAATAGAACAGATTCAAAAAATTTATATAGTTTCATTAAAATCATAATTAATAATTTATATAAATACAAACAAAAAATCATATTATTTATTTTATATTCACAATAAAATTCATATTATAACACTTTAATATAGTTCTGATAATATTTTTTAAAGTTATATCTAAAAGCAACATTTAAATTCTATTAAACATATTTCATACACCAAAAATATAAAAAAGAATCAAAAATTCTATTTTTAAAATTTTAATTAATGTAGATACGATAAAGTCAAAAAGTTTCTTTTTGTAAATTAATAACTCTATAAATTAATAAAATAATATAATACAAATATTATTAGTTTATAGAGTTTTTACTGTATAGTCTTCTTATAAATTTTTTTTTTAAATTAAAACAAGTATAACTTTAAAACACTAATTTGGAAACCCTTTCTCTCTACTGATTAGTGAGAGAGAGAGCGAGCGAAAAATTTCTCTCATCTTTTAAATCTTTCAAATCTCTTTTTCTTTTGTTCTTTTTTTGTTGTAAATTTTTGATCATGTGGTCAATTTAAGCTTTCACTTTATCAAATTTATATTCGCTGGACAAAATTTTAGCAGGCTCTTAAACAAAAAAATTTAATCTCACAAACTCTTTAAGAATCTAACATGCTCTTCATTTAATTGATACTCTTTCTTAACGTAGTTAAAGTCAATTATACTCTTATTTCATTTAACTAATTAGGTGTTTTCGCGTTATTTATCTCCATGGTTCCTCTTTTTTCCCCTCCTCTTCTATTCGGCCTTTTTTTTCTCTTTTCCCGAGCACCATTGCTGCGGACGTGTTTTTACATTAGATTCAATTCGTACCCAACACTACATTAAGCAATTTTGACGAATTATAAGTGTACATCCATACCCAAAACTAAATTAAGCACTATATGTGAACCCAACACTACATTAAGCAATACATGTTTCCCAATTGATTCAATTCGTATCCTGCACATGTATAATTTTGTATAATTTGGTACAACTATATTGGTACAACTGGTAAAACTTGTATAATTAGAATAGTAAAACTGTATAAACAAGTGAAATTATGATAGTACAAAACTTATATAGTTCATGAATAAGAAGTAATAAGATTATTATATTACAAAATTATGATATTACAACTTGGTTTGTATATGATGAGGGCTTGGTAGATCGTATATTGATTATTGATGTTGGAAATGCAAGCACTAATGATGGTATAAGTTAGTAGACACTAATATCGAGAAATTTGACACCGGTCTCCGACTCCGCTGGAGCAATAGCTCGCCGGCGTCGCCTCCTCTTAATACCTTTCATGGCTCTCTTCGTTTTATCTAAGTTTCTTACATCTATCTCTACTTTTGTTTCTTAATCTCATTCGTGTATAACCATAGAGCGGCGGTCAGCTCATCGAACGCGTTTGCGTGAGGAGAAAACCGGTTGCATCAACCTCTCTCTTCCGGATCTGACGCCATCGTCTACCGGACCTGGAAATTTCTCGGGAAAAACCCGAAGAACCCTCTCGACTACCACCACCACCCGCCGCTGAGACTCTTGTGTGTTCACTAAACGGTGCACTATTCCTTTTACCAGTGCCAACAGATCCTCCATCTTCATAGCCACTTTCAAGTTGAAGGCGTTTCTCTCAGAAGCACTCTTCCAACTCTTGAAAACAGTTTACAATGGTCTCATATCTAGCTCATCGTTGGGTCATACCCTCCCCAGAGTCATCAGAGATCCTTACACCATCAAACCTCTCAGATCTGTTGATTCCTCCATATCCTATCCATCGCTGCATCACCGGTTCTCGAACAGTTAACACACCTCCAGTCTGGCCCCATCATAGTTGTGGCGTACTTCTGCGAATTGTCGGAGTTTGTTCCTAATCATCGCTTTCGGTGTCTATCCTGCTAACGGCTCTCGGTTTTCCTCAGATCCTGACAATCTTCTCATCCTTCGCGTGCACAAGCAGATCTGGGCCTGGGCCATATTTTCTCTTAGGTTTATTGGCCCAACTATCAGCCCATCAAAGGATGCAACTGAATTTATTCCGTACAGGGGCTTTCATCAAGCGCTCACACTTGTAAGCGATTCTCATCAATGTTTCAATCAAAGCGTGGGCATCAATAATTGTTCAATGAGTTGTTTAACAAAATTTTGCATTATGGGCATATTAACTTCCTCCCTTGGGGAGAGACCAGTTTCCTCTTTTTTGGAGAGATCACTTTCAACACTTTCATCCATTCTAGGGAGAAATATTCCGTCAACCTTCTCCATCATGGATAAAGTATTTCAACGCTCAGCTGTACAAGCATCATGAGCTACACTTTTTCTTCATTCGCCTATATTGGTAGGAGATCAGATAGATCTGAATCGATCAGCTTAGAAGCCTTTTTGAAGAAGCTTCCGGTTTTTGTTTACGATTCAAACCGTCTAACCTATCCTTTTAATGCTTTAGTTTTTGTTTATGTAACAAGTGAGTTTCCCTCTCTTGCAATGAGCCCTCTACTTGTAATCATCAGTTAAGCTTAATTTAATTATTTGTTGCACAAAAAATGGTATAAGTTAGTATAGTTTAACCGTAGAATTTGTATAACTAGATTAGTAAAAATGTAAAAGAGAAAAGAAAAGATATGAAAATATGATAGTATAAAAATTATATATTTCATGAAATTAAGAATTTTATTAGATGGTTAGATGAGAAATTATTATAGAAAACTGAATATAAGTAACATTACATGTGTACCCTATACTACGTTAAGTATTACATGTTTCCCAACACTACATTAGTGACATTGAAAATTTGTTTATATTAATTTGTAATAGATAAGTAAACTTTTGACTTCGAAAAGTAAAACTTCGACATCAAAATTTGTTTTTCTAAATTCCCGCCCAGTTTTGCCTCCTATTTTCTAAACACGCGTAGAGCCATGTCATTATGTTGTGAAGTATAAAAACAATTTTTAAGGGTGTTCCTATTTCTACAATCCTCCCGATCTTCTCAAGTCTGAACCCCATTTTTCCTCATCTCAATTATCTCTCTCTCTCTCTCTCTCTATTGGCATAATGACCAATCGGTCGGGTTCATGTTCCACGAGCAGTGGGTGGACAAGAGTCAGAACTGATGGGATCCCTATTAGGTGTAGCTGCGGAGAGGGTGTCATTGAGCTCATCTCCAAATCCGATCCAAACCCTTACCACCGATATTATCAATGTTGCTATGCGGCTCAAAGGAAGGTAACACCTTTCAACTTCAGTTATTAGTTTTTAAATATGTCTAAACCGCCATTATTTTCTCTATTTTTGTAGCTTGTGATCGAGAATCATGTCTTCGAATGGGTCGATGAGGCATTCACGGATAAGATAAAACATTTGGACAACCAAGTTCGTGTGCTAGAAGAAGAACTTAAACTTATCAAAGCAACCATGAGAATTGAAAGGCCCAATAATGGATGGATGCTTGTAAGTTGTTTCTTAACTTCTATTGTCTTAGTTCTGGGGATTTGGTTGCACAAGTAATATGAACTTCTATTAAATTAATGGAATTACGAGTTTCTGATTGTTATACCCGTTTGATTGTAAAACGAATAACTGAGGGAAACTGGCAAAAAAAAAATAGAAATGGAGGACTAAATTGTGAGTCAAATTCAAAACAAGTTAGACCAATGAGAAATTATGTTTTAATGTTGTTTGTGTGTTTATGGTTGTATAACTGAGTGAAACTGGTAAAATTAAAAAAAAAAAAAAATAGAAATGGAGATAAAGTTGTTTACACTGGACTAATAAAAGTATACATGTATTATTCTAATATGTTTAAACATATTTGTGATTCTAATACAAAACAAAAAATATATTAAAATTTGTGATATTTTTTTGATTGTTTACGAGTATTACCTTATAAAGACTTACATATTTCATGAAATTGTCTATATTATTACATGGTTAGACCGATGAGAAATGATAGTATGAAAGTCCACATGGAAACCCCGAATATTTGAGAGTAAAACACCAAGCATTTCATGACTTTCTCTCCATCCCATCTTTGTCATCTTCAGTTCATTTCATTTCCTTTCCTTTCCTTTCCTTCTCTCTCTCAAGGGTTCTCTGTCCATCTCTCTCTCCTCTCACATCATGAACTGAGATCTAAAAATTCACGGCATGGATCCATGGGTAAGAAAATGAACAAGAGGGAGAAAAAGAAGATAAAGGAACACTTCGACATGATTGGGTACGTAACAGATGCCTACTATGGGATTCCAAGCCGTTTCCCATGTGGGGAACGAGTAATCAACGAGGTTTCTCCAAAACCAAAGTATCCAACAGATTTTGATATTTTCATGGGAGTAGATACTTCACATGCGAGGACTTCGAGGTAATCTGACTAACTTTAATTCATTTTAGATTTTGTTGCTTTAAAGGGGATATAACAGAGTTTTGGGTTTAACTTGCAGAACGATGGCATCCACTTTCATCAACCAAGGGTTATCGGTGTCTAGGAAGAGGTTCATCAATTAAGGAAGCATATGAATAAGATGGCTCATGAGATTGCAGAGCTTAAGGAGCTTATATCCCGTCTTCCAAGAGCTTCGTTGTATGAATTTATGTTCTATGTTTGTTTTATTATGACTCGTCTATGGCTAACTTGTTTAACCATTTCTTACGTTGTTATCGTTCAAACTGTTCAACGGTTAATTTGTATTCGGATCTTAGTTGTTTTGATTTGTTAAACAAAGTTCTTCTTAGTTTTATTATTTTTTACAACTGAACACAACACAAAGTATTTCTAAGTTGAAAGAAGTATTACAAAACCACATTAGTAGAACATGTTGGAAATGAATTGGTATTACCGAATTGGTATTTCTAAATGATTTGTTTGAACTTACATCACTCGATTTATTAGAAGAATAAGTGAACTGGCTGTGTAACTTAAATTCATAAATGGTTTGGTTGTACTTACATCACTCGATTTTATTTTATTAGAAATTAAATTTATTTTTGAGTTTGTGTTACATCAATCAATCAATGGATTTGGTATTACGAAGTTAATGAAGCAAAGTTGAAAATGAACTGGTTGCGTGTTTGTCCCGATAATACACATTCATTTCAGACACATCTATAATTACCCTCCTCATTAGAGTAAGAAACATCTCGAGAACAAGTATCCTTACAAGTAAATGTTTACAAGCGTTTCATCTCTCTCTTTCTCATATCATATCCGATATAATTTGATTGTTGTTAGTTTCAGGTTAATATGTCTGGAACAGCACAAGATGTTTACAAGATGGAGAAAACAACAGCCGCTGAACACTACTGGGCCATCCTTCACATGGTGAAGGATCAGGAGAAAGAATGAGAAAAGGCACGTAGCAGAAATCGAGAAGTACTCTATTTCAGATCAAATAAGGTTGCTTGATGAGATTATGGAGAAGGGGCTGTCTTACTTCAACATCAAGGAAGAGAAGGACAGAATCGAGGTGAATATCCTCTTTGCGGAGGAGAAGTTAAGAACAATCAAAGTCATGTATATATACTGGGAAAAGCTGGGGGAGTCCTTCATCTCCAAGCCTTGAGTGGCCCCTCCTCTTTTATCAAAACTTTTTTAAAATTTATGGTTTTACTTTTATTTTTGTAACCTAAAAATCTTGACGTTAACAGTTTTTAAACTGGATTATAATATATGTTACTTTTGCGGATATTATTTGGGTGTCCTATTAACTATGCTTCTTATCTGGATTGTTTCGTTTTGCTAAAGGTTCAACTTTGTCATACTTCAGCAGAGTTTTACCCCACAACTTTTGTCACATTGACAACTTGTAAGATGACGATGGATAAGCCATTTTCAGTCCACACTCGTTGGTTTCGTTTCATGCAGATGAAGATTAGTTCCTTTACTTATATGTCCTTTATATTTTTCATACTTCGGCAAAATTCTAATCCATAGCTTTTGTCACTTTCTTAGGTAATTCACTACTCGTAGTAAAAAGAAACCTGTCAAAGTTCCACTATATTTTACGAAATTATACTATTTTGGTTGTACAATTTGCCTTAACTTTTATTGGGTTGTACCATTTTGGTTGTACAAATTGTATAAAGTTACACTGAGTTTTACTGAGTTACATCAAATGATTTTATTAGACGAATATAAATGCATTTAAGAGTTTCGGTTTTAGGAAGCTAATGAGAATATGCAAAGTTGGAAAACACTCTGAATCGTTTGCTAGAATATGAATAAATAAAATTTCATTAATGAACTTAAATGATTTGGTTGAACTTATTTTCAAAGTCCACGTGTAAGGGTGATATGCTAGCTCTTGTGTTTTTTGCCTCCATCAGTCTCTCAAAACCTTCTAGTGTATTATAGCACCCTTGTCCTGATAAAATATCCTTATCCGTCACGGACCATATGTAAATAATTATCTTCCTTTGGTATTCTTTGAGTTTCTTCATCTATACTATGTATTAATGATGTTTGAGATCTAGTCTTCATCATTGCCATTTGTGCCTTACTAGTTATTACATAGTATATCTTATGTCTATGCTAACTTTAAAGTATCTCGAAGATCTTTATCAATACTGTTAAAAATCTGATCATTCCGTCTTTTCCATGTATACCATAAAATCTAAACAAATTGATTGTCCTTTATATGGGTTCCAGTTTTCCGAAACAAATAATCTACGATCATATAAACCGGTTGCATACCTGATTTTGTGGGAACTTTTGAAATGTTCTATACGTGGATGGATGCTGGACATTAAAAAAAAATGGTTAATAGTTTTCTCATTTGTCTCGTATCTTTCGCACTGAGAATTATATTATATTTTGCGATTTGTGAGATTCATTCTTACCAATACATGACCTAAAATAAATTTACCAAAAAATATTTCAGTTATGGACCATTTAATTTTCTACAAATAAGCTTGCAAAGCTTTAGTTTCAGGTCTGAAAGCTGGTGCATGTCTTGCTTTATCCAGAAACATGTTCTGTGTGATATTCAGACTTAACAATATCTGTCGGCCTGTGTTGTGTAAAGTGCCATTTATCTTTATTTATGGATTGAATCCGGCTCAAAAGAATACTCTTAATTTTGACCAAATAAGAAAGAATATTCTTAATGAGTGTCGCATCATCTGGATCTGCATATTCCACGTAGCATTGAATAAGCTAATACCATTTAGTTTTAGGAATTGTGAAAGACAAGATTCGTATTATAAACTTTGATCAACTTTAGCGGGGGTTATTGGTTGTTTTATTTTAATAGATTTGAAAATCCGAACTAAATTTAGTGTTATTGGTTATATGATTTTCAAATATGTATTAAAATCATGTGTTATTTGTTTAATGATTCATAAATTTTATATCAAATCAAGTGTTATTCAATTGTACGGATTTACTAATAAATTTGATTTTATAATGAATTTGTTTGGATTTTTTGTTAAAAATACAAAGACTTAAATCCGAGGAAAAACCTCCGGATTTGTAAATACTAATCTGAAAAAATAAAAATTGCATATTTTACTTAGATTTATAAATACTACATGAATTTCTAAATCAATCAAAATATATAACCAATAACACCTAAACTAACACTCACGTTTCAAAATCCCTCATATATTAAATTATAAGCATTTGCAATAAATGTGTTCACACGCACGTTGATATGCGTCAGTCTCATAATCATTTCCACTTTAGAATGCTTACATGTCATCTTAACAGTCATTTAGCAATTAATGTGTTCACACACTAATTTTTTTAACTCTATCGCAAACAATTTAATGTGTTCACATACTAATTTATTTTAATTAGGTCATTTCTAGTTTTTCGGATTTTTAATTTTGGTATTAGTGAATTGAATTATGTCCGGGCAATAACTGAATAATATCATTGTTGAAAGAAATAAATTTCAGAATCATTAAGATTCACATCAATTTAAATGACCGAATGAGAATATTTTTAGAAATTGAAAGTTTTGTATCTTGCCGAACTTGGCCATGGTTGATGTTCAAAAAAAAAACTTGGCCATGGTTGAGTTTTTATGCATACGAAAGCAACAAATCATTGTGATTGGTTATGAATTAAGGAAACTAAGGTGAAAAATGTCACACACAAAGTTGGATATTTACTTTAGCCAAGTATTGTTTTTATTGACAGAGTTTTCATATCAAACGAAGAATTAGAAACATAATAAGATTATTAGAAAAAATCAGAAATCAGAAAAGCTATAAAAGAAAATAAAATTCGCGAAATCAATTGAAAACCATAACTCATGTATCAAGTGAAGAGATCACATTATTTTCGACGCAACTCTAACCCATTTCACTCGATTATATCGTGTTTTTATTATATTTACCAAGATTTTTTAATAAGAAAGTACACGTTATTAGTTATAAACTACGTCAATTTTGTAACATGCCCAAAAATATTGTCATGACGCCCAACCATTTCTATTGTTATTCTTAAAGTATGGTCCAATAATTATGTATTTAAAATAAGCCCAACATATTAGTTTTACATTTATTTATTTTTCTTTATACCCGTAAAAGAAAATAAGTTTGGGTAAAATATTTGGATTCGAAGAACTGAACCAAAGTTGATTTGAAAGTAATAATAAACAAAAACTAAAACTGATTAAGTACTCTGCATCCCGAATACTAGCAAATAAAAACCAACATAACACTAATCCGGACCTCACAGTGGACTTTTTCATTGACCCAACTTCACGAACTTGGAATTTGCAAGCAATTCAGGCTTTGGTGGATCCCCATGACGCTAAAATTATCAAAAGTATACCTCTTAGTAGAAATCAGATGGTGGATAAGGATGGATGGCACTTCACAAATAATGGGATACACGGTTAAATCAGGATACCAATTAGAAATGGTCTACCCGGATAAGGAAAACCCCAAGAAAATTTTGGCCCCACAGTGGATATCCTAAAAGCGTTCTGCTGGAAGATACGATGCCCCCCAAGATAAAACACTTTTTGTGGCAAATGGTATGAGGGTGCAGCTGTTAAGAAAAATTTGAAAGTGAGAGAAATACAAGGAAAATTTGTTGTGCTAGATGCAGAGTTGAAGAGGAATCAATAAATCATGTGTTTTTTTTAATGTCCTCCAGCGCATCAAGTTTGGGCACTATCAAAGTTACCATCTAACCGAGCTTTTTCCCCACTAGTTTTCTCTTCACAAATATGGATCTTCTTTTTTGGAAAGTCCTCCCGAAAATGGAAGATCATCATTTTGCGTGGATATTATGGTACATTTGGAAATGAATGAATACTAAAGTTTTTAGTAATTTCATTGATCCCAGAGACATGCTCAATCTGGTGGAAACAAAATCCACACTTTAGGTTGAGGCACATGTGCTGAACATGCATCAGGCATCACAACAAGTGGAGGTTAGGCGACTCCCAATAATCACAGGACGCTGGTGTTTTATAGATGATTCGTGGAAAGAGAAGGAGCCTTATTCAGGACAAGGTTAGTATAGCACTCTTGAGGGTTTGATGGGGGCAAGAAACATTCAGGCAAGTTTCTCACCTCTTCACTCGGAGATAGAAGCACTGATATGGACAATGAAGTGTATGAAGAATTTACGTCAGTTTCAGGTCACATTTGCTACCGATTGTTCTCAACTGGTGAAGATGGTTTCAGAATCAGAAAAAAGGCCGGCGTACAAAAGTTATCTGGAAGACATAAAGATTTTGAAGACAAGTTTCCTCAGCTCGGAGATTATTCATGTACCCCGGATGAAGAATCTAAAGGCGGATAGTTTAGCATATAGTACCAGAAAATAATCGTCTTTCGTCGTTCACATGGATGTAGAGCTATCAGTTTGGTTCGCAGAGTCAATATGAGTCTGTCTACGCTGATGACAAAAAAAAACTGATTAATATCTGATCCAAACTGTAATATTTTGCATACCGAAAATATCTAAAACATAAATATATTAGTTATTTTAAATTTTATATCTATTATATATTCATTAATATGAAAATATCTAAAAAAAAAAAAAATATGTTCAAAATACTTAAAATATATATTTTTCCCCTTCTAAATATTTAAATTAAACTATTTTTATGTAAATTTAATTTTTAGTCTTACGTTTTTAAAAATTTTATGTTTTATATTATTTTGATTTTTGATTTTGAGGATCAAGTATATTTGGATTTTTGTTAAAATAATACATAATTAAATAGGTACTCGAACTTGACCCCGACCGAACCTGCAATGTTCGAACCAAATCTGAACCAAATTCAAACCAAAATTTTTAAATATCCGAATCATATTTAAATTTCTGAGTCTAAAAATTCGAAATGTGAATAGATCAACTGATCCGAACGGATATCTCTGAATGCCCATCCCTTGAAAAAGCAATACGACAAATCTCTTATTACAATGTAAAATAAATAATAAAAAAGTTACTACCTAGTTAATGAATAATCCATCTGTAATGAATTACATATTATATTATTAAAAGTTGGTTCGGGTTAAAAATCTAACATATACTCCAAGGTATTACCATCGCATATATAGATTAAAATCTTAATAAATAAAAAGTTCGAGTTAGTCTACATAGCAGTGAGAAATGTAAAGAGACATAATGAAATGAGTTCAGGTATAATATATTATATTGTGTATATCATATTTAGACATAGATATTTTTTATGTCGAAACCAAATGTTATTTGGTAAAAATATCGGTCATGTTTATTGATTCCCAAATAATTGGTAAGCAAAATGAATTAGTGTAACAGAACTTTTGGATTTATCTATTTAATATACAATCTAATCTATCATTGCATAGGTCCAAAATTTAAATTACAACATTTTATCAAAATATATAAATATGATTTTAAATAAGTAAATTAGATTATTTAAATGAATTTTGAACCATAGTTGATTATGTAAAATTATCATTATGTATGTAGTTGGACATCATATTTATTAAACAATATTAAAATTTATACTTTGCAATAAATTATTATAAAAATTTAGTTTGAAAATTTTTAGTTGGTTAGTTTATATATTTACATTGGGTAGTTTGCAAATCAGTTACTTTTTTGTCAACAAAATGAGAAAATCTTGATCTAAATATTGATAAAATAAAAATAATTAAATCTTGATCATATTGTTAGAAAATAAGTCAAAATTATAAATATTAAACATAACAAAAGTTAAATTTTTTATATAACCTATCATGAAATAGGGTAAATGTTTAATAAATCTTGATCTCTTGTTATTATCGCTTGCTTATGTTAGATTTACAAAAGATTCTTTGGTTGGTAGTAATTCTAACAATACTAAGTTAGTTATCTAAAGTTCATCGTGATTCTAAAGTAATTGTTTCTGTTTTTTTGTTAGCATAAATTTAGGAAATGATTTGGTTATTTTGTAATGTTAATGTAATAATAATGAATGTCATATTTTTCTAATGAGAAATGAATAAGGCCAAACTTAAATGAAAACCTATCCTTATTGATTATCAAGATTTTCTAGAAACGTTAAATATCTGATTGATTAAAATAAATGATCAAATATGTGATATTATATAACTAATTAAATAATCCTACTATAACTTGTCAACAGTACATAAAAATAGTAACTTTATTTTAATACAATATGAGTTTTTTATTGGTTAAGTTATAATGGATTAACATGTAGTTGGTTCGAGTTCTTGTTTCTAAGTTTGGTGTCGATTCTTGATATCACTCAAATTACTCTAAGTAGTGAATTATCTCAAATAAGAGGTTCAGATATAGTACTTAGGGATCGAATCCATAGAGACTCTAGGATTACTCAATAGATTATGGTCTAAAACTAAATCTAGATTGAATAGTTTATGGGTTTTAAAGCAGTAAATTGGTTGGTGAGCAAGTTTATTGCTCCATTGATTGTTATGAGTTTGTTAACAGTTGGTTGAAGTAGCTAGATTCATGTATATACTCAGGTATGATAAATGATACTTAATTTGGGAAATTAAGAGTTTATTAATATTAATTATTCTTGAATTCAAACTAAGGTATAATCTTTTTGATTATCAAATCTGGATCTCGGACCTCAACTCTCGTTATTTTGGTCGCGAGAAAGTGTCGATCGATAATTCTTTGTGAATATCGATCCATACACCTTTAAAAATATCGATCGACAGGGCTATCTTTGTGTCGATCGATACTTCTTCCAGAAAGCTTTACGAACGGGTTTGATTTGGATTATCTAACTCACTACATCAACTCTCGTCTGTATCTAGTCAGTTAGATCATTCTAGTTATTTTCAGGTATTGAGTCAAGCAATTGCTTGATCCCAATTAATCTTAGGATCTAAGTTCAAAGGGTGATTAATCCTAAACTTAGCTTTAATGCATAACTAGATGATTGAACTATATTTCTAAACATCCTAACAATTGTTGTGTCAGTATTACATTTATCATCCTATTTAAGAAACCTAAATATAACAGTAAAAACTACTCAGACATATTCACAGAACACATGATTATGATGGTCTGAATAATACTTAAATAAATTAAATAGCAAAAGTAACAGAAATAATGAAAGCAAGGGAGTTCAAGATCTTCTCTGTTTTGCAGTAGATGATCTATCTCTCCAATCCTAAGCTCTCCTCCTTT
>NC_027750.1:16368775-16387102 GCF_000695525.1 Brassica oleracea var. oleracea | reverse complement strand
TTCTAATTTGTCATTAACGGATGGCTTCATAATCGATCGATATTTGGTGGTGACTATCGGTCGATATTGAGCTGCGACCGTCGACCATCTCTTGCTTCCAGCAAAGCTCAAAAGATCTCTAAATAGCTCCAAATACATCATTTCCTTGCAAATAGTACTTGAACCTGTAAATACTCTAAATACACTCTACATAATAATAAATGTATCTTAAAACATTTATAAACCATGGTTAATAGTAGGTAAAATTGATGGTCTATCAATTCTTAAGATTGCTTTGTTTGTGCGACTCGTTGTAGTTCGCTGGTGATTTTGCCATCCATTCTTTTCAGAGTGCTTAGGCCTTACTACTTGTTTCATGGTGGTTTCTATCTAGGTGGGTCGTATTATGTGTTGTCCGACTTCGCCGCATTCAGAAGTTTTATGAAGATTAATAGGTCTTTAACTTGCTGGATTGTGAAGCCATGGGTTCTTTGTGATGGGAGTTGTCGATCTTGGGAGAGTTGGACTCTCATCACAGTGAGAGAGGTTTAAAAGCATCTATGTTGTTCTTGCTTTGTGAGTCATACTCCATCTCTCTCACTCTCACAATCTCATGTCTTTTTTGGGTTTTTGAATTTACTTCTTACCCACATGTGTATGGGATTAGTTAGTCTATAGATGCCTACTGGTGTCTTTTTCGTTGAGTTTTAATTGTTGGCAAGTTTGGTCTAGACTTGTAAGGATACTTTTGATTGAATACCAAGCGTTAAAAAAAAAGTGAAAAACATGTAAATTTTACAGGTATACTTTGGCAAACTGTAAACCATGATGGGTTAGTGTATTTAGTTAACATGTATCATACATGTGTAAAGTACATAGTAATCGTTAGGCGAAAGTAATATATTACATATCTTTAATGAAAGTGAATAAGTCCATAAAGTTAAATATTACACATAGCTAGTAGCAGTTTATATTCTACTCTATATACTCCTCTTTCTTTTGCTTTTTAAACTCTACCAAGATAAATAGAAATTGTTTAAGCAGAATAATTATTTGTTTGTTTTTTACGGAAGTTATATTGTTCTTAAACAGAAGTGGAATAATCTATTTTCTGTAAAGAAAGAAAGCTATATTGTATTGTATAGCCAAATAATTAGGAATGTTATAATTTTTCTAATGAGTTGTGAATAGGTCCAAATTTAAATGACAATTTTTTAAGTATATAAAATGTAGGTACTTAAAACTAATATTAGCGTGTTTTATGTTTTATCACCATCAAAAATTTATTATAATAATTAGGTTTAATACAATAAAATCAACCGCAAATGTATAATAATAATTAAACTATTATTACTTATTTCTTAAAAGGTTAAAATTTATTAATAATATGTGCATATATTTATCGAATAAACAAATTAAATATTATCATTATCTAAATTCATTTCTATTTTAAGTTTTTTTCTCTAGGTTATCATAAATCTATTATTTACGATATGTTTCTGCTTCGAGATCTCATGTTAAAAGTTAAACTGATTAAAATCATAAATACACTTAATATTAATATTATTAATAATAATAATTAATAATAATAGTTATAATAATAATAATAATAATAATAATAATAATAATAATAATAATAATAATAATAATAATAATAATAATAAGAATAATAATAATAATAATAAAGCCTATCATTATATAAGTAACCATAAATGTGCATATATTTATCAAATAAATTAAGAAAATATTTAAATTATCTCAATTTGTTTTTCCTTTTAGTTTTTTTTTTAATTTACCTTTTACTTGTTTTGTTTTTATTTTGGTTTTGTATTTTCGAAGTTTGTTCATATTATCATAAAAATAATTTAGAGTATAAAAAATAACTTTTAATACTGATCTTTAAATTTATAATGCATTTACTAATAAATATCCATAAGATAATTATGCATGGATGCACGGACAAAACATCTATATCAAATGAATTTTAGTCGATCAGAAAAAAATAAAACACTATTAGGGATTTACCAACAAAATTTGGATTATCTACCCAAATATCAACAGAAATGGCATATATATATATGAAATTTTTGGCATTTTTAGGTAAAAAATTTACAATTGATTTACAAAGAATGGTTTTGCAAATCTTTTACATATTTATAATAACCAACTTACAACAAAATTTATTAGGTAAAGCCCATTAGAAACAAGTTTCATTTCCTCCTTAAGAATTAGTTTGCTCGTAAATTTGTCGTTAAAGAAATGTAAAACTCTTTGTCGTAGAAAGTTTGCTACTTTACAACCCATTTACAACGAATCTTCTCCTACGTTGTACAGTCGATGTAACTTTACATGTATATTGACGAATTTTTTCTCATAAACTTATTTCGAATTTACTATGAATTTTTCTATCGTCGTTAGTTCGTCCTAAAGATACGAAGACCATTTTCCTTCGTAATGTTTTCTTCTAGTGTTGTACACTAGCTATTAACTAGACTATTCATATAAAATGGTTTTCAAGTCAACGTGGTCATATTGTATGAGTGTCTGTGAACACATTTTTTTGGTTACTACTTATAGTTATATGTTATTGATTACCCCAACAATACGGGTTTTAGATATATTTGAATGATGACAGGACGGTGACACCGCCGTTAATAGTAACAAAAATTTCCATATATATCCGTGTATCTATTTGTTTTGTTACTATTAGAACCGCACTGCAGTTGTTCTATAGTTGTCCCACATGTTACCATTCGGATCCTATATAAAGAGTTTCGAGAATCAGATCCCTAATGATTGAAATATAAAATTTTTTTGAGAAACTGATTAAGGTTAATAGTCTAAATAATGTTTACCCTTGAAAACACCATCATTAAGTTGTTAGATTTTTTTTTTTTTTGAGAAAATAGATTTTCTTTTTAACATCGAAGTTGTTAGTTAGGTTACTCGATCAGTAACCTTGGTGAAACTTATTTGCCCGCACATATATCATGAAGTCGTATAAATAGATCGAATAATGTCCCGCATGTTACCATTTGGTTCTTATATAAAGAGTTTCGAGAATCAGATCCCTAATGATTGAAATATAAAAAAAATTGAGAGACAATCGAAACACAATGATTAAGGTTAATAGTCCAAATAATGTTTACCCTTGAAAACACCATCATTAAGTTGTTAGACTTTTTTTCTTAGAAAATAGATTTTCTTTTTAACATCGAGGTTGTTAGTTAGCTCGATCAGTAACCTTAGTGAAACTTATAAATAGATCGAATAATCTATATACATGTAGTCACATGGAGCAAAACGCGTAATGTCTTGTACTTGCTGTAGTCTACAGGGGCGTGTCATGTCTTTGTCGTTTCCTTAGAAAATGGAGCTAATTTCGCATTTCACATTGTATGTTTTCAAGAACTTGAAATTTTGTATGTGTATTATTCATAAAATGCATAGCAAAACACACGTCAAAAGACAAATATACTGCACGTTAGTCGCTTCACGGTAAGCACGAGTATGATTAACAATGACATCCTTCTCATTCTTGTGAAAAATATATAATGATATAATTGAACGAAGAGTCCACAAAATGTCACATTCTTTCATTCTTTGTTAGACCGAAACTCTATCATTGCGATTGTGAGACAAAACTTGTGTTGTTCTTTTACTGCGGTTGTTCTACTCAGTGGTTCGATTAACACATATTGTTCTTTATTGTAATAGTCTTTTTCAACTGGAATAATTGCAAAAACAAATTGTAACAAAAATGTATATTTAACAAAATAACAAATATACAAAACGTTTTAGCCATTAAATTCTTAATGCATCTCAATTAATTCCTCATTAGCGTTAGGAGAATCTTTAGACAACCTCTTTTTAATCTGATATCCCTACATACGACAATTTTTTTTGATATCCCTACATAACTAACACGTAACAATTTTGACAAGTTTGAAGCAGTTCAGTAACGTGCTTATATATGATTGGCTGACTTAGACAAATTTAGAGAAAGAAAAGACGGCATAGGTCTATTGTATGCATATGGTAGTAACCACTAAAGCGCATTAAAGTGAGCTAATAATACAATAAGTTATGATCATGTCCAAAGAGGATCCGACCACAACATGGATGAATTATTATTGTTGTTGTTGTCATCGAGGAATCCCAAATCATTGGTCACTTCGTCGTGGCTACTAATGAACTCGTCACCACTTTCAAATGAACTCTCAAAGGACATATTTTGTTGTCCTTCCTGTTGCTCTGATAAATTTGCTTGCTCCGTTTTATGTAATAGTTCGAGTAGATCTGATCTTTGGAGTTGCATGCTCACTAGGTCTACTTGAGTTTTCGCAAGTTGTGCTTGAAGCTCACACACTTGTCTCTGCAAATGGTAAATCGCTCCCGCACAGCCGTAAACCGGATCTCTCATCCTAGCTCCTGCTTCATAAACCATGCTATTAACCGTATCTGTTCTTTGAGATTCCGGAAGTTCCTGATAGCGAAGACAAACCGATATATATTTAGAAACGTATCATGTTTTCACTAAATATGCTTTTTAGATGAGGATACAGAAATCTCGGACATTTTGTGGTTTGTGGATTGTAGGCGTATTGTTTAATAGATGAAATGATTGAACTTTTGTAATTAACATTAATAGTTATTTTGTGATATTATGTTAGACCGTAAAGAAATCTTACATGAGTTTTTTAAGGTTAATGAAAAGAAATTGTTGAAATAGACCTGTAAGAGGCGATCACCTCATGTTCTTTCAGCAGTTATACTGAATGTTGTATTCTTTGCTTTGAAATCAATATAATCGATCAGTTGAAAAAAGACATGTAATGTAAGTGTACATAAGACTTTTTTTTTTAAGGGTTAAGATATGTTTATTTTTATATTTTTTTTTTTTGAACTTTGGCTTAAAATGTTTATTTTTATATTGACATATATAATTAACAGGGAGATGCATGTAGCTTTGAGGAAAGGTTTTGTTGACCTTTCGTTCAATTTGTAGGGCCTTGTTTATGTAACATGCTTGTGCACCCATATTGTTCAAAAACTAGACTTTTAACCACTGTAACTTCATTTTCACATTTTGAAACGAATTTTCCAATTAAAAATAAATTAAATGATTTATATACAGAGAACAAAAACACTTGCTGCTAAAAAATAGCTTTATATTAGAAAAAAAAAACGATTTTATGAATAACTACGAGATTGTTTGTGTTAATTTTCCCTTATAATTTTGATGCTAAAATACTAGTAAGCAAATGTAAAATATATGCTCATGTACACACGTGTGTAATTACATACATAGAAATTACAAACGTGTTGCAAGTAATAAATAAAGAAAAGAAAAGTACCTGCAAGAACTTAATAATGTTGCTAGCTCCGAAGACACGGTGGGCGATTATGAACTTCGCTGGATCCGTCGGAGGAAAATACGGGGCCAATACGCATTTCTCGGCGCACCGGCGCCGCAAAATCTTGCAAGCCGCACAAGGGCTTAGCACTACCGTCTGTTGTTGTGGCTGCTCCGGCGAAAGAGGCGGCGGAGGTGAAGAAGTGGGAGAAGCAGAGTTGGCAGGAGTGGTGGTTTTTTCCACGGCGGAGGAAGTAGGTGCAGCAACCGAAATGCCACCAAAAGTTTCCATCTTTAGCATGATTCTTAATTTCTTGTGGGTAAACTGATAATTTTTTTTCTTTTGGTTTAATTGGTTGAGTTGTAAATAAGGAAAAAGTTAGAATGAAAGTAGTTTGTGAGCGAAAGTGTTCTGTGTTGTGTGAAGTGATTTTTTTTTGACAACGGTTGTGAAGTGATTTATAGTAAGGAAGATTGTGGTAGTATTTATACAGATAGAGAAAATGATCATGTGACAGATAGAGAAGAATGATCATGTGATGTCATAAAACTGAACTAACTTTAAAATAAATAATCAATTCAATAATTAAAAATGAACATTCATATTATTGATTTGAAGTTATTAAAACGGAATCATAATTATTTATATTTTAGAAGAGTAATTTCGATAATAGTAATCCACCAGCATATTTACAAATTACATTCACAATATTTTTATATGATTTTTAGTTTGGCTGAGAGATTCTCGCTGCGAGATAATATAGAAGGTGAAGTTTAAGAAAGAAAATATAAAATCAAGGATCTAATGTTAAGTGGTTTGGGTCCAGAATCTGCATAGGTTTCGATTAGTCTTTTGTTGTTAAAAAATGTTAAGTTTCCGAAGTTTAGATAACTGCATTATAACTAATTATTAATATTTATAATTTATAATAGTTATTAATAACTATTGCAATTATCTATTTTACTTCACATACTAATTAGAAGTTGTAATAGTTAGTATTAAAAGTTTCGATTAGCCTTTTAGTTATTAATCATACTATTAAAAGTTTGGGGTACGATATGTTTGTTTAATATCATATCAGAAGAGCAAAAAACCAGGACAGGTAAATAATTATTTTTATTGAATTTCTGAATATGATCAATCCCAAAATTTAAACCATTCATTTGAATTTTACAAATGTAAACAAACCAAAACAATTCGTATTAAAGTCATTATGATGTTCATCAGAATTTATCAAATGTTTCACATAATAACTTTTTTTTTACTGAAGGCATATTTCACATAATAACTTGTTGTCAAAAATATAGGATTCCAATGTTTCATTAACAATTATTTTAATGTTCAGAAAAATCAAATGATGTTGGTTAAATCGAAAAAAAGTTTGGAAGAGAAATGATTAGGTTAGCTTTACTCGAGAATGCCATGCGACAAGACGAATCAGCAAGTTCAATTTTAGGTAACATTGACGTCATATTTGCGACTAATCAAATTGTTACTAAATATTATTATTTTAATATTGTTTTCAATAACTTAGTTTTTTTTTGCTAAATAATTCAATCTCTCATAATCTGATATATAATAAATGATGGTTATATAATGTATTTTTATTTGAGATATTCATTGTCCTTTTTTCATAATGAAAATTTCTTTGACTTTTTTCTGTCGGAATTGATCATTTATTTCATATGTTTGTTTTGTTTTGTTAATCGATATTGTACAGCAATTTAATTCTTTACTATATATGAAACATGCTGTTTTTAGGATGCCAAACCATCCAAATATTATTTATTCACACTATTGATAACTTAAATTTCTAATTAATTATTCCGCCACTCAGACGGCTGAGTGATAGGGTTCCCCTCCGAATCAAGTTGGGGGCCGAATGAACGGTGTACCGTCCACGATAAATTGTGGTATTTTGTCTTAAGGGTTACTTGCAGTTGCATCATATGTGTCTTGTCTAGTCATTGTGCTATGTGTTTTCACGTCGGAATCTTCATAGGATTTTTGTTGAATCCCCAAATGATGGATCTCAAAATCCACTTAAAAATTAGTTTTATGGTTTTGGACCTTTTGGTGTCGTGTATTAGAAAAAAGTGTAAAAATATGTATATTGAAGATTTTGTATAAAAGGTATATTTGATTGACAATACGAGTAGAATACAAAAATAATAATATAAGAACAGGAGCGTATGCAAGTACTATAGGTATATAACTAGACTTTGACCCGAATATCCGTGCGCCTTTCATTTTATAATATATATTTTTCATATTATATTTTGTATATAATCATTTTTTATATAATTTATTGTTGTTATTTTCAAAATAAATAGATTATATAGTTGTAAATATAAAAATTTAACACATGTTACCAATTTTATTTTTGTATAAAATATTACATAATTTACGAATTTTAATCCTTTTAAAGGTGAATGATATTTTAATCTTTTTAAACAATGAATGATATTTTAATTATTTAAATAACATATTTTTTTAAAATATCTTAATTTACCAATTTAATTAATTTTTCATTTTAAATTCATTTATTACTTCTACTTTAATATAATATTGACTATAATTACAAAATTTATTAAAATAATATATAATTTTTTTTAACTAAAATTAATTTTAATATTATTATATTACTAATTATGAAACCAATCAATGCATTTATTTAAAAAAATATATTTTAAAATATTTATTAGACTTTGTTAGATTTTTTCTCAACAGATTTTATTATTACTTAAAATAAAATAAAATTTACAGTTAAAATTGATTTATTATTAATATTCTTATAATTATTTAGATACTTTAGGAATGTTATATATTTAAGAGAAAATTGCCAAAACGGAACAAAAAAACAACATAGTTGTCCCTATGGTATAAAATCATATTTGGCCATTTATTCTCTTTTTTACCCTTTCTATTTCTGAAATTTAATGAAATAAATAGTTTTATGAATCAAAAAAATTAAATATAAACAAACACCTATATACACAAACAAATATTTTTTTTGGTTAAAAAACTTGATAAATAAAATTTTAAAATTACGTTCCACTAAAAGTAGAATTCGTCTTCTACGGAAAATGAGTTAGTAGAAAACGAATTCGAGAATAAACAAATTCATTTACTTTTTTTAGAAGAAACAATCTAAAAATGATTAAAATTCTAAATATGGAGAATACGAATTCTACTAATTGTAAAAACGAATTCTACTAATTGTAAAAGTCGCTACTTTTCTTTTGAATGCAGTTTCTACTTTTATGAAGTATTCTAAAATTCTGGGTATGCGAAATATAAACTTAACACGAACGTCTACAAAAAGTAGAAATTGTATTCAAATTTTTTGTCATGGTTTTACATAGTGTAGAAGGTGCTTTCTACGGATAAAAAAAACGTTTTTTCTGAAAATTAAGGAAGTTTCAGTTAAGAAAATATTCTAAAAATATTACAATTTCTTAAAAGGTGTCCTGGTCTATTTTCTTTGTCAAAATATCAAAAAAAAAACGATTTTAGCTTTTTTTCTTCATCAATCTATGATTTCTCCTTAGTTTGTCTTGTGATTTTTAAAAACTCTTGTTCTATGATGCATATCTATACAATGCATATCTATACAATATGTGGTGTTTGAGAATTTAGTGTAAGCACAAGATGTTTTTTTTTTGCTGATGATAAATGGGGTAGGCTGATGATAAATGGAGCAGGCTGATGATAAATGGAGCAGGCTACTGTTATTGGAATCAAGTTCTACCTTAGAAGATTTTAAAAGAATAGTTTTGGAAGATTTTAGAAACCAAACGAAGTTAGGTTACGAGATATTTTTGATATGTGTCAAGTGTTCTTTTTATTTAGATTGTTTTTACATTTTTTTTCCTTTCTAAAACATTATGGGATTACCTTATTTTTTTTAATCTTTTTCCATTAAACTTTTTAAAAATGTTTCAATTTATGTTTAGTTTGATTAAGTAAAGGTTAGTTTTGGGATTATGAAAAATATTATACTTTAGGGTCAATTTAGTGATGATTTTGTACCATAGGGACAACTATGTTATTTTTTTTGTTTCGTTTTGGCAATTTTCTCTAAATTTAATAAATTAATCTAAATAATGAGATAGATGTAATTGATTATATGGACCTAGTATGACTATTTTATTGTAAATAAAAATGATACTTCTCTAGATTGCTTAGAATAATTCGGATCCCTCTCTTCTTGTCTTTGGTCATTCCTGTATAAATCTTCAAGATTATAGCTATTACTAAGGGCTCACCAAATGGTTTGCCATTTATTTGATCACTAGCTTGAACCTAAGAAGACATTTCTATCAATTGTTTTGCTCTAATTGAAAAAACATTGGATCATTGTTGTACAGAAAATGGTTATTTTGGATTAGAATTACATTATATTCAGAAACATATAATAATTTGAGATCACATCAATAAACTCTTATATCAGTTGAATAACTGTGTATGATAAGAAATAACTGGTGGTCAAATATATGCAACTAATAAAGACAAAAGATCATGTTCATGCTCTGTTTGGTAGCTATATCATAAACATCTGATGGATCCATTAACTTGATACCTGCTGTTATCATTAACTTGAACGAAAGGTTACAAAATCTTGGTATGAAACATTTGAGATTGACATTGAAACATAAAAATTAAAGCATGAAAGTTTGTTAAGTAACGTGCTCTTTGGCCATTATTTTTGCTGCTTTTTCCATTTCAACTGGTACAAATGTTAAAATTGCACACCATTTTTTAGAGTTTACAATGATGTTGCTTAGCAACTTACTACAAAGAGGAAGATGGAGGATAACGAAGAAGACATAGACAGAAATTAAAAAATACAGAGGTGCAATCTAAAAAGGACAGCACAAAACAGAGGCAAGAACAACTAGCTGTACGGAGAGATGAAGCAGAAGTAGAGCTGCAGCAATGATCCACCAGCCTAAGGACCACTAGAGCAAGATAATAACCGGTTACGGACCATTCTATCCATGACGCAAAGAGAGTGTCACTGGTTGATGCTTGGCCCCCGAAGATACGTGAGTTTCTCTCTCCAAAGGGTGTACACAATCACCTGCAAAATGAGCATAATACCGTGTCCAAATGTTAACACCGAAATATTTAAGAGTACTTTCTTTTACCTTTTCCATTTTTGTTATATATTAAGTGTCGTTTCATTCAATAGATTTTGTTTCATTTATAAATGTCATTTTATATTTTTAATGCATATATTAATTTTTTTTTAGTTTTTAACTTTACTATTTTGTTCATTAATTAACAAAATCAAACAAAAAATAAAGTAAATAAGGATAAAATAGAAAATTTAATAAGTTTTAGTTTATGTGAAAAACTTCAAACAATATTTATTAAAAGTAAAAAAAAAATTAATAGATTAGATAATAATACTTTAAAGTTCCAAATTAACAATAAGCGTCGTGCATTTTCTCCCATATATGCAACATATACGCCGCCAAAAGAAAAATATATGCAACATATACTATTGATAAAGAAGACTACGTGTCAGACTACTACCTTTGTACCTTAAGACAGATACTAAAACTGAGATACTTATTCAAATATTTTTTTCCGAAACTTAACTTATCCAATTATTTAGATCTTCCAATCCAAAATCACCCAAATTTCTAACTTGTAGGATTGAATTCCTCCGGATAACATGTTACATGTGTCTTATTTATATAAATGTACAAAAAATAGGGAAGAAACGAAAATGCTCACAACTTTATGTTTACATCAATTATGTGTTGTTTGCGAAGCGCATGCAAAAACTAGTAACGTCAGATTCACACTAATTCAAAGTCAAATACCGTCGACTCAACAGATTCAACACATAATTTGTTTTCTTTTTCTTTTTTATAAAATTTAAATCTAAATACGATATTATATTATATTTAGAAATAATGAGTTAGCGTAGTTGATCTTAATTCTATAAATTTATATGTAAGCATTGCCAATATAATATAAATCTGTATAAAATCAATGATAAATCATAAATTTTTCTCAAAAGAAACTAGATTTTGAACCGCACAACCGTATAAATATTTATTTTCACATATATATATATATATATATTTGTTTAACATAATTAATATATATTTTAGTGTTACTCATATATTTAAATGTTTATATAATTATTTTAAGTATAATAATTTTATATTTTTCATGATGTAAATTAATTAATTATTTCAAATCATCACATATATATATATATATATGTTGTTTCTTATTATATATTTGTCCTATTGAGTTTGCGTTTGAAACCAATTTGTATGCATGAAATAACATATTTAAAAATTATCTTGTATTTAATTTATTATGATCCTATAATCAAGAGCGGTGGATTTCCTTTAACAATTATTTTTTATGTTTATTCATTTTAGATGATAAATTATTGTATATATAAATGTTTAAGATAGTTTTATTTTTATACATGTATTACATAGTTACTAATGTTAACCATTTCTACCAACATATTATACTTTTAACATAAATGATTTATATTTATGAAAACAAAATATATTAACTTTATATTAACTTATCAATTTAAGATAATTTTATCATATTTAGTTCAATATAGTGGTTTTCTTTTAAATGATAGATATTATTATAAAATAGGATATAATTTTTTCATTTTATAAAATATAGTAATGACATTTCATTACTAATTACGAAATCAGTGAAAATATTTATACACAGTTTTTGACAATTAAGATCTTGTTATAGTCTTTTTCAATAGATTTGTTAGATTAAATGATATCAAAAGATATTATGATTAAAGTAGTTAAAAAGATGATAAATTATTAGCATTAAGAAAATATATTTGATAAAAAAATTAAATGAAGGTCCATTAAAAATATCACATATGAAGGAAATCATTACTTCTATTTCAATACATAAAATTGTAAGAAACTTTTTTTCGTGTTTGCGGAATCATCTTTTTCAATAGATAATATAGTGGATATTCGTTCTTAGTGCGGGTGAGTTATTTTTGGATGCCTTAAAATAATATATTTTTTAAGAAAAATCATATTAAATATTTTTTTAGGTTTTTGGTTTTAAAGTACAAAACTACATACAAGGAAATAAATAAACAAAGAAAAAATTCTTAAAAATATTATTATGTCAAAATAATTATAAACTATATAAATATTAACAAAAACATTTAATATGACAAAAGTAAATAAAATTATGCCCTCTAAAACAGAATGTCCACGATCTTTTATTTTTAATTGTGCCAAGACATAATAGAGACCTTGCAATCATTTATTTTTTAAAAACTTTATGACCTTGTCAAAGTTCAAAAAATAAAAATATATGACCTTGCAATCATTTTTTTTCAAAATAAAACCAATATTTTATGTGAAATAATTACTGCATAATAAAAAAATAAAAAAAAATATATTCATTCAAAATTAAGAATAAAATCAAAAGTAAAAAATATACAGGTATTGCTGCAGTAAAAATGCATGTGGGAAATTGTAATCGAAGGGTATTGACTGAGTAATCCTCAACAGAAACAATTAACCAAAAAAGGATCCACTAGCATTTAGTTTTCTCATCCCTAGCTCTCTATTTTCGCATTGCTAATTCTTTCTACCCAACAAAGCTATTAACGTTTGTAATATACGGTATTGTTTTTTTTATTGGAATGTTTTTTTAATATCTATCTATTATTATAAAACACAGTTTTCTCAGTCCACGTCAGCCGCCAGCTAGATAAGCCACTTCCTCTTATATCGACACGTGGCACCTGTATACGAAATACATCGTTTCATTAAGATGGAAATCGTAATGGGCTTTCGTACTCCTTCTCCGCCATTACCAGAGATTTCCATCGTGAAGAATTTCCTCCTGAAAAAACAGCCGTGATAAGTCCGACACCAGATCCGTCGCCACAGACCTGTGGAGGCGTCGCGCAGCCCCAACACGCCTGCTCGAGACCAATTTTAGACTTTTTAGTTATAATCTGATTTGAACCAGACTTTGAAAGAACTGAACCAAACTCGATCCAAAAATTAATAAAACCAAAATAAGAGTAATGGGCATAATAACGAAAATCTAAAAATTTAAAATTATAGCATTTATTTGTTACTTTGCATAATATTTAACATAAAATATCCAAATTTTTTTATTAGTTTCATTATCCCTAGATCTCTGTTTAGTATTTGCACTCGTAAATCTTTCTTAATTCCCACCCATGAAGGCTTTTACTTTATTAATCAACTTTTTTTTTGTTTTTTTTTTTGCAACAAACGACTATTCTATTACTCAAATTTAAAGTGGTCTTGGTAACCAGACCGGAATAGAATAATCAATAAAACAAAGAGATCTATGAAAAGAACGGGCATTCCTAGCTAGCTAATCAGCAATTTCATTTTGCGCCTTTGGGAAATAATTGATCTTGAAGTCCGGAAAACACATCTGGAGAATTTGAATGACCTCCAGCTCAGTTGGAAAATTTGGCCAAGCTTGTGGGTCCGTTATTATTGCAATCAGGTCCTTACAATATGTCTCAAATCTCTGACATGTCGAATGTTGTAGCATGCTCTCCATTGCCCATATTAGCGCTTCTAGTTTCGAGTGTAGTGATGTCTCACGCCTCCTTAGGTTCCGTGTCCCTATAAGTTAGATCTTTCTCATGCTATCCTTTCAAACTCATCCAATTCCACTGAATTGATCTATTGAGGTCCATGAACCATCCACCATACAAATATTATCCAATCTTAAGGCTTGTGTTTCTTCGACAATTTGTGCATGTGGAGGAGCAGATATAGTATCCTTCGCATTGTACCAGGCCTGACACTCGCTCTCTGCATATCTGACTAGCTCCAATGGGTCTCTGTCTATACCTCTGAATAGCTTATCATTCCTAACCTTCCAAATGTACCAAATTATCCAAGGATAATGGTATCTATCATCTTCTGGCTCCATATTACATTTCTTCCTCCAAAATAGATATTCCATGTTGGTATAGATATTCGAGATAGGGAATATTTGAGAGCTTGACGGTGTTGATGATAATGTCCATGTTTGTAAGGCCGGTGGGCATTCGAAAATCGCATGAGTAACAGTTTCTTCTGGCTCTCCACATCTTAGACAGTAGTTATCACATTGTATATTACAACGTACCAGATTTCTTGTGACCGCTACCTTCCCTAAGATTAATTGTCATATAAGATGACAAATCTTTTGTGGTGCATTCACTTTCCAAACAAAGCTTGAAATTTGCTTGTACTGGGGTCTGGAACTTCTTTTTCCTCGTCATCTTTGTTAGTATATTTGTTGAAATGTGAATTTTACTACGATATATATGTATACATTTCACATTCTCGGAGAAAAAAAAATATGAAAAGAGAAAACGATGATCAAAGAAGTTCACTTAAAGCTGAAAATATCATTTTCTAGATTATAAACATAAATAGTTAAATCAATAAAATTTAATCTAAAATTTACTTAACATGTTATCTTATATTAAGATTGATAAAATAATATTTAATTTTTAGATTTTATGGATAGTTTTATTCTTTAACAATATATGACCATTTAAGTTTTGTAATGTTTATTTTCATCTTATATATTAAAATAGAAATCATAACTTCTTTCATGTGTGATTTTTTAATTTGGACCATCACTTAGAAATCTTATCAAATATATTTTATTAAGACTAATAATACATAGAATCTTTAAAATACTTTAATCATAATATATTTTGACATCTTTTCATTTTAAATATAAATATATTTATTTTAAATTTTTAATAAATCTGTTTTAAGAGATTTTTACAAGATCTTCATTTTCGAAATTATATTTAAATATTTTCACTAATTTCGAAATTAGTTTGAAATATTATTATACATTAATATATTCAATTATCGTTTATAAAATAGAGAATAAAAAATTGTAGAATATTTTATCTATTATATAATCATAATCAATCATATTAAAATAAATTATTATATTGAGCTAAATATAATAAAATTATATTAAATTTATATATTTATATATTTTATTTTCGTAAGTATAAAATATTCATGTTCAAAAATAAAATCTAATACGTTGGTAAGATGGGTTAACATTAGCAAAATATATAATACATGTATAAAAATGAACATGTATTTCTTTAAAGCAAATAATATGAAATCTTTGTAACTACTTTAATCATAATATATTTTCATTTTAAATATAATATATATTTATAATCATATTAAAAAAATTCTAATAAATCTATGTCAAAATATTTTAACAATAACTTAATGTATTTTAAGTTAGCGTTGATAAAATGAAAAACAAATAAATATATTTTATTTTATCTACTTTATAGTCATGACATGTTAAAATAAAATTATTATACTTAAATAAATATGAGAATAGTATATTCACTTGATAAATTTATAAAATTTATTTTCATAAATATAAAATATTTATTTAAAAAATATAATAAGATGATAGAGCGGCTTAAAATTAGCAAACTATATAATACATGTCTAAAAATTAATATATCTTAGAATTTTGTATATACAATAATATATTATCTAGAATAAATAAGCATAAAAATATTAGTGAAAAGAAATCCAGTTTTGAAAGAATGGTCGGAATTTAGCATAAATTAAATACAAAATAATTTTCAAATATATTTTCTCAAGAATATATTAATTTTTTAATAACTAAATGCAAATACAATAAGATAAATATATAATAAGAAATAAAAAATACATAGATTTTTAAACAATTAATTAATTATAACATATAAATTATAAAATTATTGTATTTGAAATAGTTATAAACATTTAAGTATATGATTAACATTCTAAAACAATAATTTATGTATAGAAAAATGAAAACAAACACTCGCGCAGTTGCGCGGATCAAAATCTAGTTGGTGTTAAAATAACACTTAATTTGATGTTTTTACTTTATTTTTACTAGAGTTTAACATGTATTTTGGACAAAAGGTTTGTTTTCATTATTGTTTATTGTATGAAGATTCATATTCATTCTAATTAATTTATATTTTGATTAAATATTAAAATAATGTATTTTTTATGTATGTGATCATGTTTAACCGGAATTATCTTTTAAAGAATTTTTAGTCTTTTAAATATTAAAATGTAAATATATTTATATATGTAAACTTTATTTTATTATGTTGAAATTGTGAATACAAACTTTTCTAAATTTAGTCACTATTCCGGATCCGTATTTTTAAAATACATTAAATTTTTAAATTTTATTAATATTTATATTTGATATATTAATATTTATACATGAATTAATCTTATAATATTATATTTTAGTTTTTACAATATTATAAACATATATAAATATATTTATAAATATTTTAATTTATGTATTATATTTAAAAAAATTATTATTTTTTGTTAAAAAATTATTTTTAATTATTTTGACGGATCCGGATCCGGATATCCGCGGATAATAGAATATCGAGACGGATATCCGAAATCCGGATATCCGGAAACCACGAATCCGGATCCGGATATTAAATCCACGGATCCGACGGATCCGGATCCGGATCCGGATACCTTAAATTTCCCGGATATCCGGATCCGTCCCAAGGCTAACTTCAACTATATTATTAAAAAAAAATATTATATATTATTTAAATATATGGTGTGATAACATTTTTAAAAAATACCAAATTTAGTAGAATGGTGTTATTTTTGTGTTTCCTTAGAATAAAATTAGAGAAATTCCCTAAGATAATATTTTTTAAAGTTTTGTTCACAAAAATATCATTCAATGAATAAAATGACCAAAGTAAGTCTTATTAAAGAGTAAAAATGCACTTTTACCCAGTGTTAACTAATCTAGACTTAGAATTTAGAGTTAAGGAGAGGTGTTTTGGGAATAGAGTTTCAAATTTAAAAAAATAAAAAATAAATATTAAAAATTTCAAAATAAAAAGGCTATTTTGGTCTTTTTTTTTTTTGTGGACTATTTTTGTGACAAAAAACTTTAAAAGCTATTTGAGAAAATTGTCCATAAAATTATACCAAATTTGATTTTTTGGACTTTCATTAGAATTGACTTTATGTAAATGTTTATCTCTATATAAGTCTTATTAAACAAAAAAATTATAGATAAAAGAGAGAATAGTATACTATACTTTCTTCTTTTCATAAATAGTGCTATTTTAGAACTTTTTTTTGAGTTTTACAAGAGTTTATTGTATATTTCCAACTCCTGCGTAAAATTGTTAGTTTTGTCCTCACTATTCCAACTTACAATTAATTTAAGAGACGTTTATTCAATGAATTAATAAATGGCAGAATAGAAAACTACATTTTATAACGTGTGAAATATGTTAGAACTATATGTATGTGAAAGACAGAAAAAAGAGAGAAACGAATAATTCTTTGCTATGTAGTAACAAAGAGACATAACATGTCTAAACCGGCGTTGGTGACGCTTTCCCCAGATTATGTTTTTGACCTCTCTCTATCGATCACTTTGAAGATTGCTGAAGGCTGCATCTTGCATCTGTACCTGGTTGTGGCGCACATTGTTCCTCTGACTCCAAATTTTGTAACAAAACTGTAACTGCGTGTAAAGAAGTCTTATAACGGTATTTAATGATATAAATATTTAATACAATCAGTCAATTAGCTCATCTGTACGTAACAGTGCAGTTAACAAATTGATTTGTTATACAACAATAATGATTGAACGGAACTGTTTGTGCGTGGTCCTGTGGCCGGGTTAGTGGTGTAGGTTGGTTAAGATCCGGTTTAATTTGGTTTAGATCAATGGTTGTACTGTCTTTTTATTTTTCTTAAAAACCTTTTTATAAGTTTATTAAAATTATACTATTAATTTGATAAAACCCTTTGGCAAACAAAAACAATAATGATTGAAATCATTGGTCAAAGTTTGTGTGTTTAACCCATGTTGTAACAATAAAGACAAAAGCAGCGTGTCTGAGTGGCAGCGTGTCTGAGAGATACAC
>NC_027750.1:16366054-16368676 GCF_000695525.1 Brassica oleracea var. oleracea | reverse complement strand
CTTTCGTCATTATACAATCGATGTTGCCTATTTGATTTTGGAGATTTGTGTCAGCCGCAAAACTTAATTTCTTTTTGTGCATATGAAATCTTAAAAATAATTAAACGATGATATATTTAAGAGACCAATATTTGTATTCGTCATTTTATAATCGATAAAGACTGTAGTGTTGCAAAATGTTAAAACTATTTAATAAACAAACATTATTATAAAAACTCTCATCTAGTAATTAGTAAACACTAACCTATTCTACTATATATATATACTTTTCAAAAATATATTTAAATATATATATATACTTATCATTTCAGACATTTAACTAATAAATATATATTAACAATATCTACCGATAATATCATAATTATGTTTATCTTATATTTAGTTTATGATCTTAATAACTAATATTATAACCAATTTCTCTGATTCTTATTAGAAATATTGATCCAAATAATTACTAAAATATTACAATATTAAAGTTAAAATTAAGAGTAGATCCTCAATGAAAATATGCGTAAAATATAAACATATACTTATGCTAAATATTTTTATATATTTAATATTAAACAATCATATTCCTAACCTAAAATAAATTAATTTTTATTTGTATATTACGAACATCAGAATCACAAATGAATTTATGCTAATAATGAATTTATCCATAAAATCACAAATGTTATAAACATATTATTAAAACTAAAATTGAAAATATTATATAAACTAAAATTGAAAATTAACTAAAAGTATTTAAAATATATGGAAGCATGAAAAACTAGGATTAAAAAATTAAATAACAGTAAAAATTTGACAAATACTAAACATAATATAAATTCAATCTAAGAGCATGAAGAGATAACGTTTTGTAATTTATTTATTTTTGTGTTTTTGTTTCATTGGTTTCAAAATCTAAATTATAGATAATTTCAAATCCAAGTTTCCTAATATGATTATTACTATAGAAAAGATTTTGATTCAAAATCTACATCCATAAATAAAACTATGAAACAAAAGAACGTAATTACATTGATTACTAATATAAATATTGAAGTTTTATAATTTATAATATTGATTTAAAACATAATTATATAATATTTTGCTTTCATTTTTAAATAAAATTTACCTCATTTTATAAATTATATATTTAAAAAAATTAATAATATGTTTTTTTCCTTTTTATAATTACAATTTTATGGTTCGATAAAGTAAAGCTCACTTTCCCCCGGCGTACGGTGGCGCGTCCATGCGCATACCGGCGTCTATTGGATTGTAGTTGTTTTTCTTAGTTGACTACAACTGTTTTGAATTTGAAATATATAAAATCAGATTAATTTTGTTAATTGCATTTAGTCCTATTTTTTCTTAAATATTTTTTTTTGTATAATTGGTTATATATTTTTTTCAGAAAAGTATTAAAAATAAAATAAAGTGATATCAATTTAGCCAACTTTAGCTTGGAACAATTGATAATCATAAGTTCAGCATGATATTTTTTCCAGATAAGATTGGTATAGTATTATAGAAAGTTTCGATGGTTTGATGGGGGCAAAAGATATCAGGGTTAGTCTTTTTCCTTTCCATGCGGAGATGAAAGCGCTACTTTGGGCAATGGAGTGTATGAGGAATTTATGTCAGTTTCAGATTAAGTTTGCAACATATTGTTCTCAATCGGTGAAGATGGTTTCAGAACTAGAAGAATGACCAGTTTTTACAAGTTATTTGAAAGATATCAAGACCCTGAAAGAAAGCTTCATCAGCTCAGAGATCATTCATATACCACAGACGCAAAATTTAAAGATGGACAGTCTAGCACGCAGTGTCAGGAAACAACTGTCTTTCGTCGTTCACATGGATGTGGAGCTCCCGGTTTGGTTACAAAATCAGTATGAGTCTATTTAAATTGATGACCAAAAAAATGTATATACATATATTATCATAATATTTAAGATCCTTTATATATTAATCCTGGAGCATTACAACATGTTTTCGTAGCCACGTGTCATCAGGATAATGATTCTTAGAATTGTTAGAAAAATAAGTTGGTCCATATAAACATATACTATGATTTTTATTAAACTAACTATCAAATTAATTAGTAGTATATAAAAGAATAATTTTTCTTTCCTTAAATAAAAGCTACAGAATTACCTAATATGGTTAACATATATATATAACAATTAATGATTATGAATAATACATATTTGATAACAATTTTTCTAACCTCTCTCTTTTTGTTTAATTTTATACTATTAAAAGAAATTAAACAATCACATTAAGCATATAATAAAAAAAAATAATTTTTTTCTTATATGTTATATTTCGAATTTTTAAAAACGACTATAAATTTCAAAAAATTGTAAATGTCTCACATTGAAAATTTTGTGATCAATGGTTTAACTTTTTTTTTTGTTCAAGCAAAATACAAATGAACATATATCGTAGGGGTGAGCGTTCGGATACACGTTCGGGTTCGTAACGGGTATTTCAGTATATATGTATAGAACCCGTTCGGGTATTTCTACACTTCGAGTCGGGTTCAGGTATTTTATGTTCGGGTTCAGATATTTTATGTTCGGGTTCGGATATTTTGGGTCGGGTTCAGATATTTAAATTTTGAAGAAAAAATAA
>NC_027750.1:16361182-16363671 GCF_000695525.1 Brassica oleracea var. oleracea | reverse complement strand
GGAGGTTGCAGCCTGTTTTTGCTTGGTCTGGCATTGTGTACAGGCTGGTTCCGAGTCAAATAATTGCTTGTTCTAGCTGGTGTTGGTGTTCTTGGCCTCTACCTTTACAGTTTGTTCATGTGGGTGTGTGCTAAGAGGTACTCCACGAGCTGTTCTCGGCTGAGCCAATATCTTTAAGAGCAGTTGCATCGGGGAGGCCAAAATTACCGGACTTTGACTCTCGGTTTAACTTGGTTCAGTCTTTTGCGGCAAGCGGTAGGTACCAAACTGGTCGTGCTTCTGGATTGTTGTTCTAGTGTGTTGTGTCATGCTCCGATTTAGTCTAGATTGAGTTTTGTTTAGATTTTGTTTTCTTTTCTGCTTCTTGTTAATCTCTGTATGTCTGTCAAAAATTGAAAAACCTTGTAATAATATTTTTACATTTTTGCCAAAAAAAATAATATATATATATATATATATATTAGTATATACATATATGAACTTTATTTTTGTCAACTACCTATATGAGCTTAGATAAGAAAACTATAGTTTTTCTTGGGTTCATCTTGTAGGGTGAACATGTAGGTTCACCAACCAATAATAGTTTGATATCTCGTATTCAATTTTTTTTTTAAAGTAAACGAAATAATAAGAATTTGTATTATATTTTTTTTTAAAATACAAAAATAAAAATAAATAAAAAATAGTAATAGCTGCTAGAAAAATGAAATTTTTAAACATTGTTAATGGCATCAGCAAAACACTAAACCCTAAATCCTAAACATTAAACCCTAAACCATTGGATAAATCCTAAACCCTAAATCATAAATACTAAATACTAAACACTAACCCTAAATGCCGTCAGCAAAACCTAGACTCTAATTCCTAGGGTTTAGGATTTATCTAAAGATTTACAGTTTACCCAAAGATTTAGAATTTACCCAAGACTTTTAGATTTAGTGTTTAATATTTAGGGTTCAATGTTTTGCGGACGGCGTTAATAATGTTAAAAAAAAAAAATTTTGGAAGGTAGTACTATTTTTTATTTATTTTTATCTTTTTTTTTTAAACATAATACAAATTTTTGTTATTTTGTTTCTTTCTTTGAAAGCTGAATATGAAATGACAAACAATTCTATGTTAAAACTATTATGGATGTGTATATTAAATTTTAATAAAAATGTATAACATGCAAGAAAAGTATTAACATATTCAACAAACCAATGCATAAAACTGAAAATAATCCATAATTTGCGTTCTAAGATACTTCATTATACTTATTTCATAATTAAGGTAGAAAAATTATTGACTAATATTAAAATTATATATATATATATATATATATATATAATATTTTTAATAGTAGAATAAATATATAATTTCTAATAAGAATAAAAAAAATTAATCGTGGAAGTTAATGTTACTTTTAAATGAGAAATTAAATTAAACACTTTCAAATGTTTATTAAAATTCAATATATTTTTATTGCTTGTTCACTTGCTTATCTACCCGCAATCTTAAAATTTTTGTAGTTACACAATAGGAACGGGATTTGCTATATAAAACCCCATGATAAAAATAATGTACGTACAAGTTAAATCAGATAAAAATAAACAAAACGGACACAATAAAATATTCCACATTCAAAATAAGATCATATTGTAAACACATCAGTATCATTACAACTATTGTGTAGAAGAAAATCTCCCGACACATACAAGAAGAAGGATGAGAAAGTGTTTCCATTAAATAAATACAATAATAGAAATGAATAACAATAATTAAAATAATACAATGTCAGAAAATATTCTTAACAACAAATAAAAACTAAAACATGGCGAAAATATGAACAAACATCAAAGGTTAAACTAAAAAAATATAATCTTTCCGCGTGTGGAGAATTTGTGAAGTAACCAAGGTCTCAATAACCATTAAGAATATAACATTAATAATTGAGAAATAAAGTCAATAACTAAAATTACTATTTTTCATCTTTTTACCCACGTCAAACAAAAAGTATTATAAGTAACTAACTAACTAAAAAAAATAAAACTATCATTTTTACAATATATACTATATTGTCCTTATGCTATTATTTACTAATTTTTTTTTGTTTATTTCTTCCCCCACAATCTTATTTGTTTAATATTTGTCAAACTATATAAAAAATCAAATTTAAAATTCAGCAAGAGAAAGTATCATCTTTTAATAATATGATTTGTAAAGTTTAGATAAAACACTTTAAAAAAATATAAAAAAATAATTTTAAATTTCTTCCGCCGTACTATATAAAATATATCAGCATTATATTTCACTACAAGAAAACATAATCTTAACGATGGCGGTTTTCCTCGATAATTCGTCGTAAAAGAGGCTTTACGACGAATTAGCGAGGAAACGCGTTTGCTCGTTACACGTCTGTCGTAACACATACTTCCTCGCTAATTCGTCATAACTTAGCGAGGAATATATTTCGTCGTAAAGACGAAATAGGACGATTCGTCGTAAAT
>NC_027750.1:16358512-16358858 GCF_000695525.1 Brassica oleracea var. oleracea | reverse complement strand
GGAAGTCTTGCCACATGTTAATCTGGTATTTCTCTCCTTTTCCTTTTTTTTTCAAGTTTGTACACTACGAGATATTTACGACGATTTGTACTTACATGGAATTAACGGGTTTATGTATAAATCCGTTTACGTGGTCTTTACGACGATTTGTGCTTAACGAGTGTTTTGTTTAAATCATTTTACGTGGTAGTTACGACGATTTTATCCTATGAGGACTTTACGACGATTTATGTTTACGTGGAATTAACGAATGTTATGTTTAAATCACTAGAATCCGAAACCCGAAACCCGAAACCCGAAACCCAAACCCGAAACCCGAAACCCCATACCCGAAACCCCAAACCCC
>NC_027750.1:16347587-16353827 GCF_000695525.1 Brassica oleracea var. oleracea | reverse complement strand
TTTACGACGAAACAGTTTTGTCGTTACGTTACGAGGAAATAACGATGACTTTAGTTTTTCACGTAAATTCGTCGTAAACTCGACGCAAATTTACGAGGATTGTTTTTCCTCGTTAATTTTCGTCGTTAAACATGTGTTTTCTTGTAGTGTTTTGCTCTGATCATTCCCTAAGAAATCATATATTTTTCCTTATTGATTTTATTTTATTTATGTATTTATTTCTACTAGTTTTATATTATTTTCCTAAAAATAGATTTTCAAAATTTACTATGTATTCAGTGTTTATATCAATATTGATCAACTAAAAGCATTTTTACACGTAGTTTTATTTATTACTCAGTCTAATCTAATTGTATTTAAAAACTAATCAATATATGATATCATATATCTTATAGTATCATATTATGTATCTATACTATATAAAGAAGGCATAACAATATTCAAATGGTATATCAACTTTCTGTTTGTAGTGAGAATGGTAAAAAGATGGAAAACAGTAATTTTAGTTACTAATTTCTCTTGTTGTCAATTATAGATGTGTTGCACTCTTAATGGTTATTGAGATCTTGGTTACTTGACAAATTCTCCCAATTTCCCAAAATTCAATTGCTTATAGTATTTATATTTTGACACCATTTTATTTTGTGAAACTACACATTTTGTGTTTAGTTAATAAAAGATTAAATGTCAGCGAAACTTTAACGCGAAGGAAACACCTTTAATTTTTTTCGTTTGAGATGGCAAAAACTCGTTTTCTCATGGCAGTTGTGGACGGGAGCAAAAACTGAACTCCGATCTTCGACGAAAAACTTTTCAGATCCGATCGGAGAGAGTGAGCGAGAGCACAAGTAAGAAGAGAAGAGAAGAGATGGATGATTTCTTAGACAAGTTGCCGCAGATGGATCTGATGCGGTCCGAGAAGATGACACTCGTCCAGCTTATCATCCCCGTCGATTCCGCTCACCGTTCCGTCACTTACCTCGGCGAACTCGGCCTCTTACAGTTCCGCGACGTGAGTGTTGTTGTGGACCTCAGATCCGCCTTCTTCTCTTTTACAAAGCCGATCGAATCTATTGCTGTTTTCCTTCGTAATTTCTCGGTTTAGACGATTAGCAATTAGTGGAAGATTGATCTCACAATGTAGGGGGAGTCATTGTTGCATTTGATCCCTAAACTTCCGCCGCGAGTGGACATATGCTTAGTGCTGATCTTTGAATGAATTGAATTTAGCGCATTAATGAATCTTCGTTAGATCAGTTTATACTGGGGTTATGAGTGAGATATGGTGAATCTGATATACACTCTATCTTTGTTTCCTTAACAGCTAAATGCAGATAAAAGTCCTTTTCAGCGGACATTTGCTACTCAGGTATCAACTCAACGTTCTCTGTACTTTTACTAAATTTGGATAGTGATGAATGTTTTCTCTTCCAGATATTCCTAGTTTTTCTTGAACAGATTAGTTACTAAATATTGCTTTTATTTCAAGCTTAATTACCCCTCAAAGTTTTAGGAGGTTGACTAGGAGTGAGTGAGTGAGTGTATATGGGCTGGGCATTACTTGATTGCTGCACTGAAATATGTTTGATGCTAAATCTCATGAACCGCATCTATTTGGATGTCTAGCGGTATGTGGTGAAAATTCCTTAGGCACAGAGCTTATTTGTTTATGTTATTGGGGGTTTTTTTAACAGGTAAAACGATGTGGAGAGATGTCACGAAAGCTGCGTTTTTTCAAAGATCAAATTGATAAAGCTGGTCTAAGATGTTTACAACGCCATGAATTAGAACTGAACATTGAGCTTGGAGATTTAGAGGTAATTTCCGCTGATAAGTCTTTGTTGTCTATTTGTATGCCTCTTTTATTAGGGTATGAGGCGTTATTTTTCTTTGTATCTTCAATTGTCTTCTTCGGCAGAGACAACTTGCAGACCACGAGCATGAGGTACTGGAAATGAATTCAAACAGTGAAAAGCTTCGGCAGACATATAATGAACTTCTTGAATTTAAGATAGTTCTTCAAAAGGTACGTGTATTCATCTTTCGTTCTCAGATTTATATCTAGTAATAATTGGAAAATGAATCCTTTTTTTTTGTTTTTCTCTCCCTCCAAACTACCTGAAAGGTTCTTGATGGATTGATAAGTTATATAGTACAGTAGCTGTTGTCCGTTTTTATCCATTTTTTTGTTGATCAGATGTGCGCTCATCGTCCTCTGTTTATGCTTAACGTTCTTATATATTGCTGCTTGGCTACTCTATAGGCAAGTGGTTTCCTCGTCTCAAGTAATGCTCATGCAATTGGAGATGAAACAGAACTACATGAAAGCACCTACTCAAATAACGGTTTTATTGAGTCTTCCTCTTTACTAGAGCAGGTGATTGCATGTTAAACTCTCCATTTTACTGCTGTTATCCGGATCTGATAAATCATCTTTGCTAATATTTTAGTTATGTTCTTCTCAGGAAATGAGGCCCGAACCCTTGAATCAGTCAGGACTGAGATTTATTAGTGGAATCATTAACAAAGACAAACTTCTTAGGTTTGAAAGAATGTTGTTTCGTGCAACAAGAGGCAACATGCTTTTCAACCAAACACCCTCTGATGAGGAGATAATGGATCCTTCAACATCAGAAATGGTGATATTAATCTCATATTTTCTCACACAGCATCTTTATCTCCATAATATTCATATCCTATTTCGGTGAGATGTTTATCACGAACTGGTTTTGTGCTCATAGGTGGAGAAAAATGTATTCGTGGTTTTCTTTTCTGGGGAGCAAGCAAGGACAAAAATATTGAAAATATGTGAAGCATTTGGTGCAAATTGCTATCCTGTCCCCGAGGATATAACAAAGCAGAGGCAGCTTACGAGAGAAGTAAGTTGGATATTCCAAAACTAGTTCTTTATCTTTATTCAGGGAGAGCTATAATCTATTCCATGATATGTGTATGCGATTCTTGCACATTGCTTTCTTCTTCATATGATTTTCGTTGTTGGCTTTTGTATCCCAATCATTTGCGATTAGTTGATGTATCACATTTTGTTATTTGAAGAATACCAATATTACTTATCCTGATCAGTAGAGCTAGTGACTGTTAGTTACTACATTATATACTGCTCCTAAAATATCAATATCTGGTGTATAGGTTTTATCCCGACTCTCTGATCTGGAAGCCACTCTAGATGCTGGATCTCGCCATCGGAATAATGCTCTTAATGCTGTTGGTTACAGCTTGACTAAATGGATGACCACGGTAAAAAATAGCATCTGCAACTATTTTTGTATATATAGAAGTATCTTTCTGGTTAAGTACATCGGAGATTGTATGGTCTATACAGTATGGACAAGTCATGATTTTAGGTGGCCTTTTGCTGCTAGGTTCGGAGAGAAAAAGCGGTTTACGATACTCTGAACATGCTCAATTTTGATGTAACCAAAAAATGCCTTGTTGGTGAAGGTTGGTGCCCCACATTTGCTAAGACCCAGGTACACTACAGTGTTTTGCTCCCTTTTTCATCAACTACTATGATTTCCTAGCAAGTGAAATTCATCAACAATTATGTGCAGATTCATGAGGTTCTTCAGCGAGCCACTTCGGACAGCAATTCGCAAGTAGGCGTTATATTTCATGTAATGCATGCGGTAGAATCACCTCCCACGTATTTCAGAACGAACAAACTTACTAATGCATTCCAGGAGATTATCGATGCTTACGGGTTAGTTCCATTATTAGCATTACTTAGAACTATCGTATTGTTCCACGAGCATGGAAAAGCCTCATCATTTAGATGCAAGTGTTTGGAACCTTGTGTCCCTCATCATGCATATATGATTGTAGAAGGGTACCTGGCTGCTTTCTAACAAAGCTGAATTTTCTTCATTCCGTATCTTCTTAATCATGTTATTTTGATTGCATGTGCCTTTTTAGTTCTGCTCTTCTCACCATCTCATGTATGTTTGACTTTATGGTTACTTGCAGTGTTGCAAGATATCAAGAGGCAAACCCGGCAGTTTATTCAGTTGTCACATATCCCTTTTTGTTTGCGGTCATGTTTGGGGATTGGGGTCATGGTCTATGCTTGCTGCTAGGAGCGTTGTATCTTCTTGCTCGTGAAAGGAAGCTGAGTAAGCAGGTATGATTGGCACCCAACTTTTGCTGTATCAGTTGAATGAAAAACTGGTGATGATAATGGCTTCGAGCATGGGTTGTTTACTTCTCAAAAATAAAGCATCAATAACATAGAGCTTTATTTTGTTTTGATTAGTGGCTGATTGAAAGTGTATCTTTGGTTTTGAAGTTAGCTGCAGTAATAGTATGTTGCAATTTTCTGCTCTCAGATTCTGATGTGATTCCATGTGCTCTGATAGGCCTTTGGTTTTCCAAATGAGAGAGATGGTGATTTTCGGTTATCCAGAATTGGTTTTGAAGTTAGCTGCAGTAATAATTACATTTAGTTTTCCTTTTCACTCTAGGAAAAAGATTAACCTTAGAAAAAATAACCTTCGTGGTGTGGATATCATTGACCTTCTGTGAAATTTCTATCCATGTGGTGTGATTTTGCTGTGTCTTATCGTTACCAGAAACTTGGAAGCTTTATGGAGATGCTCTTTGGAGGCCGCTATGTAATCTTACTAATGGCACTTTTCTCAATATATTGTGGGCTTATCTACAATGAGTTCTTCTCTGTTCCTTTCCATATCTTTGGTGGCTCAGCTTACAAATGCAGAGATACGACTTGTAGGTATATGCATATCTGAATCTTGATCTCTCTAGTGGGCAGTCGAGTCTTTTATTATTATTCTGCGTGTTGCTGATATACATATTATTGTATGCCCAGTGATGCTTACACAGCTGGTTTGGTCAAGTATCGTGATCCATACCCTTTTGGGGTAGATCCTAGTTGGCGTGGAAGTCGTTCAGAACTGCCTTACTTAAACTCTCTTAAGATGAAGATGTCTATTCTACTGGGAATTGCTCAGATGAATCTTGGACTAATATTAAGTTTCTTCAATGCTCGATTCTTTGGCTCTTCATTAGACATAAGGTTTGTTCTTTGTTGTATTTTTATCTTCCCATGCTCCTGTTTCTAAGACTACAGGGATGACTTATGTCTTTGTGATGTGCCATCAGGTATCAGTTTATCCCCCAGATGATATTTCTAAACAGCCTATTCGGTTACCTCTCACTACTGATCATCATTAAGTGGTGCACTGGTTCTCAAGCAGACTTGTATCATGTCATGATCTACATGTTTCTAAGTCCCACCGAAGAACTTGGTGAAAATGAGTTGTTCTGGGGCCAACGTCCACTTCAGGCACGATTTCCTCTCTTTAAAAAAAAAAAATAATAAATTCAAATGTACATAAGCTTTTGCTCCATCCTTACTCGTCTAAACCACTCTAATCTGCAGATTCTGTTATTACTTTTGGCATTCATTGCTGTTCCATGGATGCTTTTTCCAAAACCTTTTGCACTCAGGAAAATTCACATGGAGGTACCTCCAGTTTCACTGCATCTGTTTTGTTTAACTATTCTTTTCATGGACTCTGGGCTTATCAATGGATGAAAAACTTTCTATAGAGGTTTCAAGGTCGCACTTACGGCCTTCTTGGTACTTCTGAGGTGGATCTAGATGTAGAACCAGACTCAGCGAGAAGCCACCAGGAAGAAGAATTTAACTTCAGCGAGATTTTTGTACATCAATTGATTCACTCCATAGAGTTTGTTCTAGGTTCAGTATCTAACACAGCGTCTTACCTTCGTCTCTGGGCACTTAGGTAAACTTACTGAACGTTTCTGCTTTGTTTTTCTAATGAACGTTTCTAATATAGTCTTTGTCTTTTAATCTGATATGAACAGTTTGGCTCATTCGGAACTGTCAACGGTCTTCTACGAGAAAGTTCTTCTTCTTGCATGGGGGTGAGTAGATTAGCTTAATTTCATGTTTAAAACTTTAAACTATTGAGTTCTTACATGTTTTTGGAATCAGGTATGAAAACATTTTGATACGGTTAATAGGAGTGGTGGTGTTTGCATTTGCAACAGCGTTTATACTTCTGATGATGGAAACGCTAAGTGCGTTTCTTCATGCGCTGCGACTTCACTGGGTAGAATTCATGGGGAAGTTCTTCCATGGAGATGGTTACAAGTTCAAGCCTTTCTCGTTTACTTTAATCTCAGATGACGATGAATAAAGAATCCTCCCCAAGCCATTGCACATTCCATTCCCCCCCC
>NC_027750.1:16340061-16340799 GCF_000695525.1 Brassica oleracea var. oleracea | reverse complement strand
TCAAATATACCACCCAGAAAAAGAAAAAAGAATATATAGAAGAAAAATTGGCTTTTCCAAAACAGATTATACGGCAACATCGTTTTTTACATTTTTAATCAGTTAACCCAATCTTTTGAAACTGGTATTTGTAGTTAATGTCTAAAGTGGAAGATGTGCGTTTTCCCCTAAAAGCAGAACAAAGTAGATCACTTTGAGTTTTTTTATTTATTTTTTCAAAAAGAAATGAATCATATACATACATTTTTACCAAAAAAAAGAAATGTATACATATACATATCTGTCATGGATTTTTGGAGCCTAGAGATATGCGAGAACTTTTATGCCGGCAAATCATTTACCCTTTTGTGTAAATCATTAAATATACATGCACTTTTATCATATCGTAATAGTAATTGACATTGTAACTAATGGTAATGATGAAAGTAATATGCATTTCTCTCGGCTAATAGGTAATGTATTCACGTGAAAAGGGTTTGCATTAACGGGTGTCGATAAGTACATTTTAAAATGGGAGTCACATGCAGGCCCGGCCCACAAGTTTTGTAGATTACAAGCAAACAAAAAAAGGCCGCTATAGTTAAAAAATAGCAAAGGAGATGCATCGAACACTCATCATTTGGAGGAAAAGTAGAGACTTTCAACCAACTAATCCAAAGAAACTTCAGACATCTTTAGGCCGAAAGTTTATTTAAACTACATAGGGCCGGAAGCTTTTTTTTTTTTTTTTTTTTTTTT
>NC_027750.1:16329842-16339800 GCF_000695525.1 Brassica oleracea var. oleracea | reverse complement strand
TCTTCTAAGGATCCATCTTAGACGGCACATACATTTGTGGTGGCTTATCCAAATATCTCAAGATGTTATATGTCTGGCTCATGACCCGTAATAAATTTGAGATGGGAATATCTATGCTCACTTAATGGTCTGATGCTTATTAGTTAAGATGCATGTAAATTCGTTCGTCCCCAAGCCTTGGACTGAGAGTTTGGACCTATGGGTAATGACCAATACATATTTATAAAAGGATTCAGCCAAGCTATATATAGTATGGACATGTGCGGATTTATCCTCACTGCCCCCTCATGGACATACTATAATCTTTAAGTGCTTTGGGACATTATGGTCTAATGAGTTTCCCTTGTGTTCATGCTACACACGTGAGATTCTATGGGATAACTTTTTGTGCCCTTTCCAATATCAATTTTCGCATCATGTTTTGAACCAGGATGGCCAGTCCGGTCATACCATAAAGTGTATAATTTCGTAGGTAAACCATTCTGGTTACCATGACTATTGCCTCTATCATACTGATCTTGGCATAGTCTAGATCAAAAGAGAATGCATGTATAGTTTTTTTTTTTTTTTTTTTTTTTTGAACACAAGGGCCGGAAGCTAGTGCTTCTAAAGCTTCCTACCAGAGCCGCTACTGGTCACATGATAAAGGACGAGTTTAGGAGATTATCAATAAAGCTTCTATCCCACCGGTGACGTTACAATATTATTAACTGGGAGGTTTTCTGAGGATGTTTGCTGCGCATGGTGCAGTGATAATAAATTTTTAAAATATATTATTTTAATGTAAAAATTTTAATTTTTTTTAGGTTTTCAGTATAATTTTAAATAATTTCATATGTTATATTTCTTTAGGCTTATCAATTTTTAATTTTATATTTAGTTGAACTTAAATTATAAAAATAAATTGTATTTATTTTATATTGTATGTTTACTTTTATATGTATATACATTTGAATGTATAAATTTTAGTTTTTCATTTTATTTAATACATATTAAATGATACACTAATTTATTAATTAATTAAATAAAGTATGAATTATATTTACATTTAAGTTATATAAGATAATTTTATAATTAACTCAAAGAGTTCACTAAAAGTCGTTCAACAAATATATTTCTTGGCGATCATATATTTGATTTATTTTTTATATCAATTAATGAATTAAGGGGAAATTGCTAAAAAAAAATATCTAAAACTTGATTTTAAATTCAAATATGCTCTGAATTTAATCAAATGCAAAAGTAAACTAAAAGATTAGAATATGCTCTGAATTTAATCAAATGCAAAAGTAAACTAAAAGGTTAGAAAAATTAGAACCAAACCCTTATGATCAAACAAAAAACCAATAAGCATTTTTAAGAATATAGCTCTGGGAAGTCTTTTGTGGTTTTGTAAGTTTTATGTGAGAAAACTTTCTGGACGTATTCTCATATAATAGAACGTAAAATTACACTAGAAGAAAACACATGCATAACGATGAAACATTACGACTACAGAGTTGTCGTCGTATTGACATTTTGATAAACGTAAATTTACGACGAAGTATAGAGAACGTACAATTATGTCTCACTAACGACAACAGTACATGTCGTTGTAATGTTGTTGTTAACTTACAACTAAAAAATATCAAAATGTTTGCATCTAATTAACGACTACATTACTTGAAATTAAGAAGGTTGGTGAGAAAAACGTGATAAATGTTTGTATGTATAGTAGTTAATTGGTAGTAAATTTTCTGTAGTTGTAAATGCGTTGCAACATTCTCAATATGCTTCACTGTCTTCAGCATGTGTTCTGTTGGTTTATGGGGCGAGAAATTTCTCAATGCTGCTAGGGTTTATGACCTCAGTTTGTTGACAGGTTTCAACGGCTTCAGATGTCTCAATGACGGTGCTTGGGGCCATGGCCGTTTCTACTCCTCTACGACTCGAGCCTTCTCTATTTCCTTCTCGTTTGGGTCGCTTTGATTCATGACTGAGGATTCTTGATGCCTGCTTCTCTTGCTCTAGGATTTGCGATTGTGAAGCAATGGTGAAGATTGTGGGGGAGGGGGGAGGTGGTGATAACGACAATGATAGATTGAGTGAAATCTCAAGAGACTTTGAGAGACTTACGATTTTGAAGTGGAGGTTTTAGAAAGTGGAGGAGTGGATCCAATTTTATTGGGTCGGCTACAATTTTGGATCAAATAGTCCGAGGTTTATTTGTAATTACATAAGTTTCATTTGTTTTGTTGTATTTTACCTTTTTCTGAATTTAAATAAAATTTAATTGTGTAGACTAATTCATTATCCAAATTTTTTATTGGCACGTGTTTTAAAGGGAAGGTACTACAATCACACCTCTCCCTTGGATGATCGACGAACATACTCACCATCATATGGATGGCGTAGTATCATGGCAGCAAAACCTCTACTCATATCGGGTTTACGGAAAACAATTGGTACGGATCGAGATACGAGGGTTTGAAGTGAGTCTTGGGTTCCAGACTTAATGGCTCGACCACCTAGACCTGCTGACCACTTTGTTTATAGACCACCCCAACTTCTTGTTCAGTCCTTTATTAGGAGTGATACCAATGAGTGGGATATACAACTTTTACGGGATTTCTTCCACCCAGATGATATCCCTTTGATACTTGGGCTAAAACCTTCTCGCTCTCTTGCTCCGGATGGATATGTTTGGAACCACACAAAATCAGGAGTGTATTCAGTTAAAACTGGTTATGAGCTACTCCGATCGACCAAAGCTGAGTCTTACACATGATGGGGCTCTAGAACCTAGTATCACGAGCCTTCAGAGCCATGTGTGGAAGATAAAAGACCCGAGTAAGATGAAGCATTTCTTGTGACAGGCTATCTCGGACTGTGTGGCGACGGCAGAGAGGCTCACTTATAGACACATGGGCAACGATAAGAGTTGTCCTAGATGTGCTGGCCCAGTGGAGTCGATTAATCATCTTGTTTTTGAATGCCCCCAGCCTTGCAGGTCTGGGCTTTATCGGACTATCCGTCCCTTCCGGGTTACTTCCCGAGTACATCTATATACCAAAACATGAACTTTTGGTTTTGGAAGAGAAAAGAGGTGGCTCCACTGAGACCACAATTCAATACCTTCTCATCGATCTGCTGGTACATTTGGAAGGCGATGAACGACAAACTCTGTAATGGAAATGCCGTATCCCCGATTGACACTCTCCAACATGCATCTCTTGATACATAATGTTGGAGGAAGGCTAATGAAAAAGAGAAAGCAAATGAGGATCATGACGATTCTCTTACTACAGAGTTTGAGACAGTGCCCCCTTGGATACCTTGAATCCCTACCTGTCAAATTGATGCCTCATAGATCAATAATGGCATGGTCAGTGGCTTAGGGTGGAGTCTTAAGGATCAAATGGGCTTAGAATACTTCGGATTACGGGCGTGTAACAGGAGCCTCTCAGCTTTGCATGCTGAGATGGAAGGGTTACTTTGGGCAACCTCGTGTATGAGGACAGAAGGATCACTTCGGTAAGGTTCGTGACGAACTGCTCGGACTTAGTGGACATGACTACAAACCTGATAGAATGGCCAGCATTTGCGACAGAGATCGAGGGGTTTCAGAGGTTACATGATGATTTCGAGGATGTGAGACTGTCTCATATTCCTCGGAGTCGGAATGACCGGGCATATGCGTTAGCAAAAAATGCAAGGACCAGAGGCTGTATTTTCTCCCATATAGATCAGACCCGGACAGATGGAGATGCTTCTCGGAGAATCGGTTCGTATGTCCTCCACTTAATCTAGCGTAGATGGGTAGACGACAAAAAAATAATAATAAAATTAAATTAAATTAAATTAGTAAAAAAAAGAGGAGTATAGCAGAATTTTTTTTCCGGCTAAGAGTAGTGGAGCATTTGATTCGACTTTGGAATCTTAATTTTTAAAAATAAAATAAAATTGATTTAAATTTGTGTGGTTTTGTGTATATTAAACACTTTAAAGTTGATTCTAAGTTTAATAAAGTGCTTTTTGCTATTTAATTAGTTATTTAATTTTAGAGTGTGGAAGACTTCGCATAAGACTTTAAAGTATTTTAACATATAATGCACTAGAAGACTTTGCGGTAAGTCTTGTGAAAAGTTTTATATTGTATTTAATGTCTGAAGACTTCTAGACAAGTCTTCTAAACCAAACGAAACTTTAATTTTTACTATTTCCCGATCAATTTTTTCTAAAATTTTAATCTCGGTTGAACATTGAATTGAAATCTATTTTATTTTAAATTAAATACACCCTTTTATTGTAAAGTAATTATGGAAACAATATTATACTATTATCTAAGTTTCCAAACAACAATAATTAATGTTGAGTCCAAAAAATATAAAACAATATAATTGACTAAAACATTCAAATAATTTATGAAAAAATGAAAATAGGTATAACTTATTCTTGTAGGTTTAGATACTATGAAATAATCGTGAAATCTCTATATAAATATTTTTATGCTCCATTTTACGTTCATATATATCATATAAATTTCACTTCATAAAAATATTTATATGAAGTGAAATTTATATGATATATATGAACGTAAAATGTATTCGTATTTATAGATAGCAACATCAGTCATTTTTGTATGCATTAATCTACAATCTATTAAAAATTATTTAATTTATTTAAGTAACATAATAATTTCATAATAGTAATTACATATATATAAACATTATACATTAAAAATAACTATATTGTACAATAAATATAATAACATAAACAATTATAAAAATGTTCAAAATATATATTAACTGAAGAAAAGTGCTTAACACTAATTATAAGCAAAAACTTTAAACTGATTATAATGTAAGCAAAATTATTAGAAAGAAAAATATAATAATTCTAATTAATACACATATAATAAATATTATGCAATTAAAATATCTCTTAACACTAAACAATATTCATTCATTTATAAAATTGATTTAATCAATTTAAAATAAAAATTTGCGGGGATCATGATCCAGTTTTAATTATATCGAACATTTATTACAAACAATATAATGGAGTTAAATTTATTTATATTCTGTTCACATAAAGAAAAGGAAAACAAATGTTTGCAAATTGTATTTCTAGTTCATGCTTAATCATTTATGAGAAATACGGATATACCAAACCACTTCTAAGACACAGAGCTAGCCAATCTGCATAAGCTCAAAGCTCTTGATCTACGTATAATTGGCTCACTAGACGCACGGGGTAAGTAACAGTACGGTTTTTCTGGTTATGGCTGTCTGCTTCTCTTGTCAACATAATCGATCGTATGAATTTGGATATTGCAGAAATTTGAACAACAGAATGTATGTTTGAGTTATATGGTGGACACTCTATATGATCTGGAACTCAATAGACATAAACTTGTTGGCTACATGCCTCCGTGCATTGGTGGCTTGTCTAAAGGAGGCGAGAAGTGTTGCAGCTTCTGGTGCCATTTCATATGATTCATCTTCAAGGAGTATCAAATGAGGCAGCAACTTTGATGGGAAGGATTTAGCAAAAAAAAAAAACTTTGATGGGAAGGAATGCAGTGCTGGACGTTGGTATAGAAGATGAGATTCACGTGGCAAGACATAGAGTATCATCACCCATGCAAAAAACAAATTCCCACGGGCGTGATTTTGAGTTGTTAACATGTGGATGAGAACTGGTGGATGGGCTTTTGTGGTCAAAGTGACCGAGTCCAAATGCCATACCATCATTCATTTAAACTTTTATGTCTACCTCATCCATTAATTATATAACTGATTTGCATCTATTACCTGCTATGTGTTGAAAAAGAGTCACTAAGAACTAAATAGATAGGTTGTTCAAAAAAAAAAAAAAAAAAAAAAAAAAAGAACTAAATAGATACTTTGCACACAAACACAAAATAGAACTAAGTAGATACTTAATGAAACTTGAAGACACTTACAAACTGAACCTGAAACAAATTACAACTCGTACTTGAAGAAACTAACTTGGACCTAGAACTTGAACTTAAATAAACATAAAACAGCTGAAAACTAGAACTTGAAGACACTTAAAAAGACTTACAAACTGAACTTGAAACAGATGACAACCCGTACTTGAAGAAACTAACAACTTGGACCTAGAACTTGAGCTTAAATAAACATAAAACAACTGAAAACTACAACTTGAGGACACAAACAACATGAACTTTTGAACTTATCTTAGGTATGAGGAGGGTTCGCCAAATGATGGGGGCTTTGAGTTAACCTCGTCGTCATGACGTTGGAGCTCACGAATGTACATATCCAATAGTGGCAGATCTGTAACTGGAAAGTCTCTCAAGTATTGGATTCTGGCACACAAATATTCCCTAGCTTCAGTAGAATCAATTCTCTGTCCTCCACCCAAATCAACGTTGTCAACATAATCTCTCTGTTTCTGAGTTGCTGCTCCATAGAGTATCCTGAACCTTTTCCTGTACGACTGTAGCTTAGTCTCTTCTTTACGTGTTTTATTAGGTTTTCTCTCCAGGGCGCGTAGCGCTCTAGCTACCATATCAAGTTCAGATGGTTGTGCCGAAGGGGAACGGTGCATGTCACGCAGGTACCTCCAGACGATGTATGGGTTAAGTGAGTGTTCACCACTCATATCTCCTTCTTGGACAACAGCTCTTATGGTTGTGGGGCTGCAGAATATGTTGATCTTTTTTGAAGAATCCTTAATTTCGTAAGAACAATCTTCAAGAAGGAGTGGTGGATCGATCTCTTTCTCGGGTAGGCCAAATACCAGCGGAGCCAGCTTTTGTGTTGTCTTATAACCATTTTCCTTCCAAAAACTAGAAAGCTGATACCTTTCCAGTGCTGGAAGAGAACGACTTGCAATACTTGCAGCATGATAGTGAGCTTCGTTCACAATCAAGTTCACTACCTTGATTGCAAGATTTTTGAGACAGTTTGCCATTTTTTGTTTTTCTCTGGAAATGTGAATGGAGGAGATAGGCAAAGAAGAAATCTCGTACGCAGTATTTAATCACCATCGCTGCACTCTTTCTTTTTCTTTAATGCTCTCCACTCTTCTTCTTCTTTTTGGGGTATCGTTGCTTCTTCAGAGAGACTTTCCCTATCAATGCTTGAAAGAAGACTACGGAGAAGATGAACATAGCTTTCATAACTTTCTGTTTTAGGGTTTAAATATCTTGGACTTCGGATCCAAACATAAACTTTTGACGTCACCCATCCTAGTTTCGGACCCTCTTGTTCTGGACCCGTCAGTCTTCCTTCAACGTCTCTTGCCTTTGGGGTCACTTCAATGATGGTCCACCATACATGCACAGCCTGCTATTTAATATCCATGTTCGAAATTTTCGTTGTAATTGTATTATTGTACGTGCATGCGCATGTGCATCATCTGTTACCTTGTTCCAATTTATAATAGCATTTTTTCCTATCTCTCTAATCGAATTACTAAACTCTAGCTAATACTTTATCATATTAAATAATCATGATGATTTATTTCTGCTGAACCATAAATAAAGAGTAGGAAGTATAAAGTGAAGAGCTGCTTTTTTTTTTATTTGTCGAAAGTATGAACTATAAATTCTCATAGAAAATGATGATATCAACATTCCAAATCTGGCTGGACGTTCGTGTTTTTGCATCTTTTGTTAGCAACATTTCATTTATTTAGTTATATTATCATGAATGCTTGATTCACTAGCTAGCTAGTGGTAGTGCTGTTATACGTAAACAAAATCAATATTGGTTGAATATATATGAAGTTTAAGAAAGTGTACATTTTTGTACGCAAACTTAATTAATGTTCATGACATTCTGATTTGATAGACATAAACCAATATCTCGTTCGTGCATTTTAAATTTCACACTTGAATAAGAGTAAATTTTTAATGCACGATTTGATATGTTTGGTTATAGAATGTACATGCGTATCATCGCATGCATTATAAGTTTTGAGGATTTAACCTTATTTTCAGGTTCTCATGGTCTAGCTGCAGAAGAGGCTAATCTTACTTAACCTCTTGCTTCCGTATGTTAATGAATCTTCAGTGAAAAAAAGAGAGGAGAACATTATTCATCTTTAAATATTACAGCAAAGATAAGAGCAAATATCAAAAAAGAAAATGTATTTAGCTAGTACTGAAATTGGCTCATCCATGCTCAGCCTTTCAAATCTCACCCACTGGACTAAACAAACTTAGAGATATAGGCCCCAAAAATTTTATATTCATTGGAGGGGCCCTAAGAGCGTGTTTAACGCTGGATCTTAGTTGGGCTCTAAGCCCAAAATGCCATTTTAAAATTAAAAAAAAAAATGTGGTAAGAGCTGGGTTCCAGAAAACCCTACGGAGGAGGCGCCTCTTGTGACTGTCTTTTCGTCTCTCTTTCTCTCTCTCTCTCCTTTCTCACAGAGAATTCGTTCTTCTCCGACCAAATCCAGCCAAAATCAGCCGCGAGAGAGATCTCTTCATCTTCTTCGACTCGGTGGCCGTGTTTGCTCTCTCTCTCTCTCTCTCTCCTTTCTCACAGAGAATCCGTTATTCTTCGACCAAATCCAGCCAAAATCAGCTGCGAGAGAGATCTCTTCATCTTCTTCGACTCGGTGGCCGTGTTTGCGGACCCGGCGAAGCAAAGCTCCCATCAGACCACATCGTCGAAGGTATGATCTCCCTCAATCGTCTTCTGTTCTTCCTCTATCCTCTTCTTGCTCTATCGTCTTCCTATATTGTCATCAAACCCTCGGATTGAAACTGTAATAAGAACTGATTTGATGATTTATTTGTCTTCAGGTGAGCCAAATCGGTTAGAAAGAAGTAGAGATAGGAGCTATTCTGTTTTCGTGTATCTCGGAGTTGAAGAACAAAAGGTAAACTGTGTTTTTTTCATCGTTTATAGGACATGCATGTGTGTTGAGTTGGTTAGATTCAGGGTCGAACATAATGTGATGTTTTGTGCGTTTTTGAGGTTCTCAAGTGTGATCGCGTGAATCAAAGAGGTAGCCACAACAAGATTCATCATACAGAAGAAGATTTAGGTAAGCTTGTGGTGAATTTGAATTCATATAAGTTGAATCTGGTTGTGAAGAGTGTTGATGCTTTGTTGTTCCTCTTTTTAAGTTCTGAAGAGGGTTGTACTGAATCACAGAGGGGGCCGCAGGAAGAGTCATTCTACAGACAGAACATCTGGTAAGCTTCTGGTCTTTTTATTTACATATAGATGTTGTTTGATTTTTGCGAGAGGTAGATAAATATAGAAATAAACCTGAGTTGTTCTTTGAATTGCTTTCCCATGCTGATTAATTTTGCATCCTGTGAATTGTTCTTTCTTTCTTTGATCGCTTATTAGTTTGTTTGCTTGTTTGCTCTATGTATAATCATCATGTTTTCATCTTGTTAAAGCATTCACACATCTCCGATTTGATGTTTCTTTTTGCTGATCAATTAAAAAATGCAATAAGTAATTTGATATCTAAATCATAAAAAGTCCTTTATATTAAAGTCGTGTTTCTTGATGTCTGTCATTTATGATGTGTCCTTTGTTAGATAGAAACATTAAAACATATACAAACATTAATACTTCTTATAAACAAATCTACAACAAACAACTACTTCCTAAAGCAATTAAAAGAAATTAAAAGCAACATTAAAACTTCATCTACTTTCCTCTATTAAAGCTTCCTTTAACTTCGTTTAATTCGTTTACTTCATAAACTTCATCTCCGTCATCTTTTCTCTAACTCTTCTCTGTATGGATTCTCATCAAAGCCAGTCTTCTGGCTTTGTACACCTACTAAACAGTCAACTACCTAACCATGAATACCCAACTCCGTTTATGAGTTCTTTACCTAGTCCAGACCTTGGAGGTTCTGCTTCACGTGCACAAAATGGTGAGGACCGTAAGCAAAGGTGCAAGTGGTCAATAGCTGAAGACCTGGTCCTCATCAGTGCATGGTTGAACAC
>NC_027750.1:16311211-16328043 GCF_000695525.1 Brassica oleracea var. oleracea | reverse complement strand
TTGTTAAAAATCCAGCACTTTTTTGGGATAAAGTCAAAATTGGAAAGATTATGAGAGCATGTATCATACTCCATAACATGATAGTAGAAGACGAACGAGATGGATACACTCAATATGATGTTTCAGAGTTCCAACCAGGAGAAGACACCGGAAGTTCACATGTGGATCTCACGTTCTCTACAGATATCCCTACAAATATCGGCAATATGATGGCTGCTCGAACTAGAATTCGTGATAAACAAATGCATCAACAACTGAAAGCTGATTTGGTTGAACATGTATAGCGTAAATTCAGACGTGGTGAGGACAACAACTGAGCTCGGATGTTTCTTTCAAATTATTCTCGTTTATTTTACTAATCTTTCTTTTGATGTTCTTTTTAAAAATTAATGTTTCAATATGTTTATTTTAATATGTTTAATTTAATAAATAAATTTTTCTCTTTAAAAAATTTAAGTTAAATAATTTTTTTTTCTTAAGAACCCCTAATTAAAGACTTACCATTGGAGCTAACAAAATAGATGTCTCTTAAGATCAAACTCTTAACTATGATTAATTACTAAAAAATTATTAAGAGAGACTTTGGCTCTAAGGGTTAAACATGCTCTAAGGCAAATGCTTTTTTTAAACATAGCTCAGGCACGGCCATGTGTGGTAGAATCTGTGCATTGCTTTTATCAATAGACGCATGTGGTGGATCCCTAGATGAAAGGTTGAGGAGAAAGGAATCACTTCAATGATGGTCTACCATCGGGAGCAATCAATAATTCATCACGAGTTTTTCCACTATCGAGAGTGCAGTATATAAATTTTGAATTAAAGTAACCTAAATTTGATAATTAACTGTGAATATAGCATTTTATTCGCAAACTATCGATCACTTCCTTTACCTACAGTGATACACTAGTTCAGTGTAGTGATTGATGCACAGTCATCCGCTTTTTCTAGCTGAAAGCAAGCTAGTACCAATAATCCAAAATGTTTGATTTAATTATACCTATTGACAGCCATTAATAGAATTCAGTCTTATAGAAATTTCAAATTTCTTGCACAAAAATGAACTCAATTCATTTATCATATAATAGATATTTACTTTCTCACAATCTCCAATTCAAACTTTCCATATATTATTGTTATATATATATGCTACGCGGAGTCTGACTAACATATTTCAAAACACATACACAGCCTGCTATTTAATATCCATGTTCGACTATTCCGTTGTATATTGTCTTATTGTACGTGCATGCGCATGTGCATCATCTGTTACCTTGTTCCTATTTATAATATCTCTCTAATCGAATTACTAAACTCTAGCTAATACTTTATCATATTAAATATTAATTGATATTATTTCTGCTGAACCACAAATAAAGAGTAGGAAGTATAAAGTGAAGAGCTGTTTTTTAGTTTGTCGAAAGTATGAGCTATAAATTCTCATAGAAAATGATGATATCAACATTCCAGATCTTGCTGGAGGTTCCCCCACATTCGTGTTTTTGCATCTTTTGTTGGCAACATATCATTTATTTAGTTATATTATCATGAATGCTTGATTCCCTAGCTAGTTGTAGCGGTGTTTACTTAAACAAAATCAATATTGGTTGAATATATACGAAGTTTAAGAAAGTGTACATTTTTGGACGCATTAACTTAATGTTCATGACATTCTGATTAGATCATAAAGCAATAACTTGTTCGTGCAATTTAAATTTCACACTTGAATAAGAGTAAATTCTTAATGCACAATTTGATATGTTTGGTCATAGAATGTAGTCAATGTAAATGCGTATCATCGCATGCATTATAAGTTTTGAGGATTTAACATTTTTGATCCGGAAATTTGGATTTTCAAGATTATACATATAACTGTGAGAGAAAAGTATCATAACTGTCGTTAACCTTATACCATCTATTCCCAATTCAACTAATTGCAAAAAAAAAAAAAAAACTAATTGCATTGTTTTGTAGATTGTTGTTGTAATAATTAGTTTTTTATCAGAGCTTAGGTAAAATGAAATACTGTATATAGATTTAGGAAATATCAATATCCTAATACTTTAATTACTAACTAGACCGCACGGTCGGGTTTTCTTTAGTTCTAAAATATATTAGGTTATGCAATAAAATTTATCAATACATGAATATAATTTGTTGTTATATATTATCTATTTTATAATAATATTTGTGTGGTGTATAATATTACTACTACAAAATTGGTGCCAAAAGCATTATTCAAACAAAAAATAGTGCGTAGAAAAACTTAATGATCTTGGTGTATGCGATGCGTGCCTTCTTGGCAACCTTGGAAGTTGCTGTTGCGGGAGGCTTATTGGTGTCGACACCAGTTGAAGTAGTTCCTATAGTCGGTGCTTCCTCACAGTCGTCACCATCAGTGTCCACCTTAGTAGGCCCTGAGATATTCCCAGGCATATCATCGCCATGATCATCGTTACCATCCTGTTAAAACTGTCACTCTTCATTATTTCCATACAACAGAGACCACAATGGAATATAATTTAAAACGTGCATGGGAAACTATTTCAGGGAGTGGCAAACGGTCACGTTAGTTCAAGATGCGTGATATAGTGAAGGTTTGGTGATTGGCAGTGAAATTGTAGCTGCTTACTCTGGCCTGGAAGGTGTAAGTCTTGCCAGCCATCTGTGCAATAAAAGGGGTAGCTGTGTGTGCTCTGGATTCTCTCCCTCTCCAGTCTATGTGTCCAATTAATGAATTGCAAATGAATAAATCAATAATTTGAGGATAAGGATGTGTTACGGTAGGCACGTACCAAAAGATGCACAGCTTCATAAGCTCGGATGTTATGTAACTTGTGCATTTCTCCATCAAAACCAACAAATAGACTTTCAGCAGTCTCACCAACAATAGTCTTCTCCACACGATACATAAGATATAATGTTTATGGGACCTCATTCTAATGTAATAAGAAGATCAAGTAGTTGCAGGGTCCAACATACCGAAAGACACCAATGGAGTGGTGTTATTGAAGGTTGCGCAAGTAAAGGATGAGACCATCCGCTGAAACTTCTTTGTACATCTGGAGTTAGAGACATAGCACCAGCCTTTGTCCATGTTAAATCCAGTGCCCGGTGCAGACAAATTCAACCACCTACAGTTTACATTAACAGAATCACAAACAGAGTTCTAAAAATGTAAAATACAACCACACTAAAGATTATTGTACACCCTGACGCTGGGCAATGAGGATAAACTCGTTTAGTTCAGCTATGGTCACAGTCTCAGCGATAATGTCTGAAAAGGATTAACATTTTAAGATATTAAAGGTTGCAATGTTGAGCCTGTGAGAAATTGCTAGTAATTGGATTACCTGGAAGATGGGTATTTGTGTTGGCTAGGCCAAGCAGCTGACTGTGATTTCGGAATCTGAAGTGTTCTTCTGGAATTGGGGAAAACGGTTCGGTTAACTAATCAAAAGTGGTTGAATCACTAGAGGAGAGATTGACAGTCTAGAATTCTGATTACACCCAGTGAACCATCAAGTGACGTCTGTAGGTGGTGAGACGGTGAACTTGCTGCCAAGAGTGTCGCCTGAAAACGGAAAAAAACATAATCAACAACATGATTCAAAAACCATCTCTGAAAGAGGAAAAATTATATTTTGCAAACATTTTTGGGATATATATATATATATATGAGCCTAACGCCGCCGTGTGTTCAAAGACTACGATGAACATGAGTTTAAAGAACAGGGCAAAAAAAAAAAAAAAAAAAAAACTTAATCAACAGTGGGATTCATAACCATATCCCAAAGATAAAAGAAAAAGTTTGCTTTGAGAACATATTTTTGATAACTATGATCCTAAAGGCCGCCGTGTGTTCAAACACTAAGATGAACATATTTTTGTTTAGAACGGAATCACCTTGGAGTCGAGGAGAAGCATGACACCGTCCATGAGCTCGCCACCTTTCTTCACATTACAGGCTGTTTTGGCTGAGGTTGCCATCGAAGAGGAGCATGTCAAAACGGCGGAGGTTTCCATCGCTGGGTAGCAGCGTAGTGGAGGTCGTCTTGATTGCAGCGTAGTGGAGGTTGTGGTTAGATTGAATTAATAAGGGATTTAACAAGAAGAATCTGTAAAGGGGACTGTTTCGGTGATGGACAAGGTCAGACGTCGCGATCGAACGAAGAACAAAGACGAACCCTAAACTTCTGTGACGCCGTGAAGCAAAGATTTGAGTCGACTGGTTTGTTCGGCATGAGGCCAAAAACAATAGTAAAGCCCACACAAAATAATGGGACACGTGGCGACTTGTGGTAGACCTATTTTATCAAGTGGCAAGAGGAGAAGAGAATCTCTGTCTTTTTTATATTAATTAATTAATTAATAGATAGATAAATCAATAGATAGATAATATATATATATAGTGACGAAAAAGTGATAGTCTATCCTCTCTTAATTTATTGTATAGGTTTATTGAGATGTCCTCATAAATTAAAATTGTGATTTTAAATGGTTTGTATTCTTATGTTAAGCAAAACTTTTTTGAATAAAAAAACTCATGACCATTTTCATTAGGCCTGAAAGAATATTGGGATGTCCTTATGAATTGAAATTTTCATTTTAAATTGTTTGTATTTTTATGCTAAGCAAAAGATTTTATGCATAAGAACTCACAGCCATTTTCATTAGGCAAGACGAACTCATTTCATATGCATACGACGAACCCATTTTCTTATGAATCGAAATTGTGATTGTGATTTTGAATAGTTTGTGTTCTTATGTCAAGCAAAACATTTTATGCATAAGAAGTCACGATCATTTTCATCAGGCGCCTCATTTCCTCTTTTTTGTTGGCAGATTATACAATGTTGTAAACATTAGTTTCACTGGCGGTGGCGGAGGAGTCCAAAGACGTCGTGGGAGAAGTTTCATACGAACACGATCAATTAAAATACATTCAGAGTAATATATTAGTGGTACTAATGGCATTAGTGTATAATTACTCTAGTTAACAAAGGCTAGTTATATAAGTAGGTTGATAAGGAATGTGGAAGTAACACGTAAGCATCGGAGACTTGTAATAAAAGTACCAAATCAAAATTACTCTTAAAAATTGCTTCTCTTTTAATAAAAAGGGATATATATAAAACGGGAAAATCGCATAAAAACTTTGAAAGTGCCACTTACTAAGATTTTAAACCTTGAAGTTTTTTTACTAACACTTTTAACCTTCAAAGTGACACTTTTTTCATAAAAAACCTCCAAAAAAAAAATGACCGGCTGAACAGCTTAAAAATAATTAATTAATTAATAAATAAACAAAAAAATTAATAAAATTTAACAAAAAACCTCACAAATTAAAAAGTGAGAAAAATAAATAAAGATTTAGAAAATTAAATAAAAAGTAACTAAAAATTCAAAAATAAATAAGATCAAATTCTCCCGTCCGCTACCGACACCGTGAACCTGTCTTTGGGAACGCCTGGCATGTCTACACGCACGTATAAGCTGCCGTTTGGGAGCCGCTTCGATTCATAAGCCATCGGCGATCCTTCATTAACGCTAGGATTTGGCTCCAATACCGGACCGGTTAAGGAAGGGTCTGTTCTCGCAAAAAGAAAATAGTTTTTTAACAAACATCGCATAACAGGGTAAGCATTTTAGAAATTTGAAATAAACCCATTATTTTCGCACTTCAGTTTTATTTGATTTTATTACCATATCCATAATCCCACTTCTATTTTATGTTTCCCCAAAAAAAAAAAATGTGAATTACCATACGGATCGGAGGCATAGGGTAACCAGTGAGCAGCAGAACTACAAAAATCTGTGAGACCGATGGTAAAGAAACAAACATTTGTAAACTTTATGAAAAAGACTTAAAAGCAAAGCGAGAATGAAATACTAACATGTTTCTTCCCAATCTGCCCCACCAAGAAATCTCCCTCCAAGAATCCTTGCTATATCAATTAGGAACTTTCAAATCAAACTAACTTATAAATAATTACAAACAAAAAAAAAATTAGAAAGAAATTCAGAGTTAGCGATGAACACCTGTTGGAGTGAGTACAAGCCTAAGAACTCCATCACACACTTGGGAGGTGAATCGCAAGACTTTGCATCTTCCGCACATGAAACCGATGATGGGACAGTACGTCCGTTGAGAAGAGTCGTGTTTGTGTTGCTTTGGTGCATCCACCAAGGATTCCACACCCTTATCATCCGCCCAAAGAGATACTTCGACGGCTGCTTTCATTGGAACTCCGGGAAGATCAATCCTAAGGTACGTGTCTCCGTTCTTCAAAATCTTATACTCTTTGAAACCTTTAGGTCTATTTTTCAAATATGGGTTGTCCGGAACATCATGGCCCAATGGTAAGGATGGGCTCCTTCCTGCATCCAGGTTACGAGTTCGAACCCTGCCGGAGGGAACTACCTCATGATGTTTCTGGACACCCCACGATTTAGAGAATAAAGGTGTCTAACGAGTGCGTCTATTATTTATATTACTAGCTCGGTTACAACTTACGTACGTGGCTGAGTCTGTGTCTGTGTCTGTGTCTGTGTGATTCTGACCCTATGCTAGGTGAAAGTGTGTGATTCTCGAGTGTTGTGAAAGAAACAAAAGTTTGACCGCTTTGTATATGGACTGTGTTTAGTAAAGTCAGACAGCTTTCTCCCCGGCCTGTATTTAAAATATATAAAATCAATTTCATGTTAAAGCAGCCGCCGCCTGTGGATAAGAGTAAGACTTATTTTTGTTCTTTTTTCTATTCTAAGCCAAGCATAGTATATTTCCCATTGTGCCTCTGGATTACGTAATAAGATGTTTGTTGCTATTTAGGTGTTTGTGGTAATTCATTAGTCTTGCAAACGGTTTCAATAATTTAAATTGTATTCCAGTGGTTCTAAAAGATAGATCAATGGAGGAAGATGAAGACTGCCATCGCTGAGTTAATCAGCGTCTAACTTTTTTTTATTGAAATAGTAAATCTTCTATAAAAATTTACTCTTTCAATAGTTATTGTGTTAACACTTTCGAAGAATGGAAATAATATCAAATATTGAAGTCTTTAATGTTAAATTGTGTGTGCAAATTAAATTTAAACTTGACTTTTTTGGGTCAGGACATTTTTTTTTGTCCAATGAAGTCTTGACATTCCTGATGGCAAATATTTTGCGTATCAGATAATTGGGCCATTCCATAAGTGTGTGTTTTGTCATTGCAAAGGCCCTACCAAAATTGATTATCTTATTTGTCCATCATTGTTTTTTTTTTCTTTTTTTGTCAACGTCCATCATTTATTTAATATCCCAAAATAGTACTAAATTTAATATATAAAACATAAAAACATGTATAATTGAAATGATGTACCAAATAAAAATAAATTTGATTTTTAATACGCGAAAAACAACGCAAGATGCTAGTCTCTATGTTTGCATCTTTAATAAGTTTATATTCTCGTATCTTCTAACCGGCGTTAACATGTGTGTCGTATATGTGTAAGGTCTTACAAGTTGAGTTTTCAAAATTTTATTCTTTCAAAATATGTGTGTTCAAAAACATGAAAACAAATTCAGGCCTTCAGAATGTGTGACTCTGGCCCTAATCTAAAAAGTGTATGTGAACCACTGATTCTGGCCACTCTGAAAAGCGTGTGTGATTGCGAGTGCTGCGAAGAATAGAAAAGTCAGACCGCTTCTTTTGTCCTTTTTAGCATATTGTAAAGACGGGATTGGGGCTAAAAATATGCAAACTGGAAATATCCAAAAAGAGTGAAACTTCTTTTTTCGTTCATTTTGGAAATATCCAAAAAAATGTAGTTATGCCTCTGTATCATGTGCCTTTATCCGTCTGTCTCATACATTTTCAACACATCGACACTGTATACCCTGTCTCCTCTTCCACACATCGTGTAGAATGTGTGACTCTGGCCCTAATCTAAAAATGTGTTAAAACTGTTAATTTTCATATATCAGCTAGAAACTGTATATAATTTGAAAATGAATTAGCACTCCTAACTTAACCACCTTTATTAATTATTTAAGCAGATTTTCAGCAAATTATGTTCACCAATCATGTTGAATGGGTTTCGTTGTTATTAAATCAATTACAAATATTCACGTTAAATATAAAGGCAAACAGTTTGCTGGTTACATCAATTTGTTTATCAGTCACCCACTATATATTATCGCAAACAGTGGTGGATCTAGATACTTTTGTGTGAACACGTCTTATGGACATTGTTTGATTTCTACTTTTGTGTGAACAAGTTTCATTTTGTTGATCTTATATTCTACCATAATCCATATACTAATTGAGAGAATGAGAGGTACTTGAGATAACACGTACACGGAATGATAAATGACTATTAGAATAAATGATAAATGACTATTAGAATTGCAAACAAAACATTTATGAATGCTGACAAGAAAACCTTTTGAGTGTAGTCAATATCACTGGAGGATGATTTTTTTTTTTGGTAGGAAATCACTGGAGGATGATTATAAAGGTGTTATAAACCCAAGTTATAAGAATATGGTTCACTAGCAGAGCTGGCCACGCGCGCTGCTTCAAATCAAATGTATGGATTACAGAAGACGACAGAATGTGGTTTAATTAAAAGCTGAAACGTATTAAAAAGCTAATATCATCAGACAGAGATTCAGGTGAGAGAAAACTTTACCAGAAACGAAGAATAAGATATATAAACATCAGAGGAAGATGTATTTTGTATTTCTGTAACTAGTAATGAATAAGTTCTCTAACTTTACTCCCTCCAATTAACAAATGAGAATATATAACCAATAGGAAACATTTATTTATCGCTTATACTGTTTACAAAAGTTGATAAAACTTTTTTTTTTTTAACTTTGGGATATGCTTACAAAAGCTTCTTTTTGTTTTGTTATATTCCAATTAGTTTCATGTGGATAACCAATGCAATTTGTATTAACGACAATGGCAAAACTGGGTTCCAAAGAATAGAAGCAACTGATTGAATTAGAAAAGTGAGTGGGCCTAGACAAGGGAAATGCCATCAAAATTGAAACCAGCTTCACTCAACATGAATTCGGCTAGAACAAAGAAGAGAAGCCCAGAAGTACAGACAAAACATCAACTTCTGCAGTAGTCGTTGGAAATGAAAACAGAGCAGAGGAAGAAGACAAAATCTGTGGTCCTTCTCCGTACAAGCATGCTCGATTGTTCATAAACTAACGCCGATTGACAAAATCGGAGATTAATTTTTTTAAGGATTTTAAGTTGTTATATATATATATATATATTTATTAGTAATTGTTCAACTAACAACAAAGTGGGGGTGGGGTGGGGGGGCGGGCTAGTCTAGTGGTTTAATCTCTTTGAAAACATGTCACATTTTGGGTTCAAATGTACTAGTATCTTTGATTTTGTATTTTTGTACATTTTCGTGATTTCTCATTAACAATCTCAAAATTACAAAATTATCTCATCTTCTTCGGCATCCATTATTTCTTTGAAAACATGTCACATGTTGCGGGTTCAACATCTCTGATTTTGTTCATTTTTGTGATTTTCATTAATAATCCCAAAATTACAAAATTGTCTCCATTTTCTTATGCAGCCATCATCGTTCTAAAACCCTAGATTTCACGCCCTTTCGTATCATTTCACGATTCTTTGACAATTTTACTCGTTCTTTTCACCGTTCTAGTGGTTTAATCTCTTTGAAAACATGTCACATTTTGGGTTCAAATGTACTAGTATCTTTGATTTTGTATTTTTGTACATTTTCGTGATTTCTCATTAACAATCTCAAAATTACAAAATTATCTCATCTTCTTCGGCATCCATTATTTCTTTGAAAACATGTCACATGTTGCGGGTTCAACATCTCTGATTTTGTTCATTTTTGTGATTTTCATTAATAATCCCAAAATTACAAAATTGTCTCCATTTTCTTATGCAGCCATCATCGTTCTAAAACCCTAGATTTCACGCCCTTTCGTATCATTTCACGATTCTTTGACAATTTTACTCGTTCTTTTCACCGTTCTTAACAAATCTACAAAGAAATACTTGATTTTTTTCACAAAACCCAACAAAACTTAAGTTTTTACTTATTGTCGTACAACACAACGAATCACTTCGACTCGCCACGGTGCCACTAAATCGGTTAGGTGGCCGATTTTTAGAACAATGACCACCAATGATCCAAAATCTTTCTGAAATCTTAGCATCAAATTAAGAAATGACTTAACTGTCCTCAACTCTAGTTTTACCTTATCTTTGTGTCGGAGTATAAATAGTGCTCGATGTAATGAACAAGTTCTTTAGCAAACAATTGAGAATGAATGTTGTTTTATATATATCCCTTTTTATTAAAAGAGAAGCAATTTTTAAGAGTAATCTTGATTTGGTACTTTTATTTCAAGCCTGTCATGCTTACGTGTAACTTCCACATTCCTTCTCAACCTACTTATATAACTAGCCTTTGTTAACTAGAGTAATTATACACTAATGCCATTAGTACCACTAATATTTTACTCTGAATGTATTTTAATTGATCGTGTTCGTATGAAACTTCTCCCACGACGTCGTTGGACTCCTCCGCCAGTGAAACGAATGTTTACAACATTGTATAACCTGCCAACAAAAAAGAGGAAATGAGGCGCCTGATGAAAATGATCGTGACTTCTTATGCAATGTTTTGCTTGACATAAGAACACAAACTATTCAAAATCACAATCACAATTTCAATTCATAAGAAAATGGGTTCGTCGTGTGCATATGAAATGAGTTCGTCTTGCCTAATGAAAATGGCTGTGAGTTTTTTTTTTTTTTTTTTTTTTTTTTTTTGGTAACCGCGGGTTTCCGGCGACCGTGGTCAACCGACTATTCCTGCTGTCAGTTCGTATGCATAAAATCTTTTGCTTAGCATAAAAATACAAACAATTTAAAATGAAAATTTCAATTCATAAGGACATCCCAATATTCTTTCAGGTCTAATGAAAATGGTCATGAGTTTTTTTATTCAAAAAAGTTTTGCTTAACATAAGAACACAAACCATTTAAAATCACAATTTTAATTCATAAGGACATCTCAATAAATAAACCTACAATAAATTAAGAGAGGGTAGACTATCACTTTTTCGTCACTATATATATTTAATATTCATAAGATTTTCTTTCACTCACCATATGCATATAATTCTATATGCTGTAATTTTTGGTCACTTAATGGTTCTTAAACATTTCCTCACTCATCATATGCATATAATTATATATCCTCTAATTTTTGGTCACTTAATGGTTCTTAAACATTCTTTTAAGATGACGACATATTTTCCAAGATTATTGATAAGATTTCAAATATAATCATATTTGAAATTCTGTGCGAAAAATTATAAATCGTAACCCACATTTTAGATACAAAATTTAGAACAATAACTTTAATGATTAGTATTAGTTATTTTTGGGAAGGCGAAATTACAGGCAGTTTAGGTTGGTATAGAGGAAATTTCGGTGTATAGCCCACATTTCGACTACTAAAATTTGAAATCGATATTGAGTGATTGTTAATTATTGATTCAGTTAACGTAGGTAATATTTGATTTGCGTCCGGTAATAAATGCAATATTACCACTGCAAGCATGATAAAAGGAATGTATTCAAAAGAATTTCAAGAGGTAAGCTAAACAATTTTCCCTTCGATCGTGGCAGAAGTTAATATTCAATATATACATTCCTTTACGAATTTTTTCACATTAATTAGAACGTGTAGTGGTAATACTATATAATGACCCCTATAACGCGCGCGTGCTAATCTCCACCATTACATACTCCAACTCCAAAAGTTTTATACGATCATTAATGGGATGATTGATTTTTCAAATATGTGGTCTAACCTGAATATGTTTTTCGATTTCTTTACTCATATTATTCAATCGGCCCCAGAGACAGAATATATGGAAACAGTGGCTTTATGGCGTAATGATCTAACCATTATGTTCACCGATTGTGGATAATTCTGACAGAGCTCAATACATGCACTTTTTCTGGTCGCTAAAACTGATAACCAAACATCAGAAAGAAAAAGAAGATTACTGACCTGGATTCGTCACTTCGGATAATTGTCAAAATTTTAGGCTTTAACGATTCCAAGAGTGATCAAATCTTTTTTGCGTCAACTGATTGAATCTAATTTCGGAGATGGAACCCTAATCCCTTTCATTTTTTTCTTCGTTTATCTCAATGAGATTTCTCTGGAATTTTTTTAATTTAATATTTCCTCTGTATTTGCTTAAAAAAAATATTTCCTATGTCAACGAGAAAAACATGTTTTCTTGGACTTGACCAATTTAATTTATAGACAAAAACCCAATTGTTAACAAACCAATTTGGGTCAAAAAAGTTTGTCAACAAACCAATTTGGGTCAAAAAGCATAATCCATATTCTAACCCTCTCTATATTCCTTTTTATGAAATTCACGTTCAAATTTCATCTTGCAAGATATCTATCTATGCTATTATTTGCAAAGTAAATTTTTGGATCCGAACTCTCACGTTAAAAGTTAAAGTGGTTAATATCGTTTATACCCTTAATGAATAATTATATAAATTAGTCAAAAAAAATGAATTTCAAATCTATCTTACTAAAAAAGTGATTAAAATTAATAATAAATCTTTAATACCCTTAATAAATAAATTATATAAATTAGTCAAAAATAAAAACGAATTTAAAATATATCTGATTAAATAAATGATTAAAATTAATAATAATAAGAATTATCTAAAATATAAATAATAAACTAATGAATATATATTAATAATATTTTGTTTATATGTTATATTTGATAATTGACTATAAGTAAATATAATAAAATTTCAAAAATAAAATATATTTGGAAAACATAAGATAATTCTTAAATATGTTGTGTTTTATCTGAAACAATATTTTTTATTATAAAATAAAAAGTTTAATGTTTGATTTCTATTTTTAAAAACATAATTAATAATTTATTATGTTGGTTTTGATTTAATCGTTATAAATAGATAAATATCTATAAGAACACTATACCCGCATATGTGGGCAGAACAGCTAGTAAAATATTATTATGTAACAATTGATATATCACGATATAATCTTTTTTTTTTTTTTTTTTTTTTTTTTTTTTTTTGTTGACCCTGGTATCCGAGACCTCGTGAGGACCCGACTAGTGACCAATGACCGTCCACCGGAGCAAGCCGGGGAGCCCGCCGAGGCCTCCAGGAGGGCTGGTGATCACCCCATGTAAATCCCACCAGTGGCCACGGGTCTGCAGGCGTGTCCGTATTGGGCCCGAAGGTCCCTCAAGAGCAACTACCTCCCAGCGGGATCGAACCCATGACTTCCCAGGTTGATTGTCGCCACTGGACCACAGACGCGTGGTTATAATCTTAGTATTTTAATAATAGTCTATCAGGTCTTAATCTAGTACTAGATTTTAACACGTGTTTTTAAAGCGCTGAATTATTTTTTGGTTGAAAATAATAATGTAATAATTTAGAAACTGGATATCCATTCTTGTTAAACTTGTGTACATTTTGTTCATTTTTCACGATTTCTCATTACCAATCTCAAAATTACAAAATTATCTCATCTTCTTCGGCATCCATTATCTCTTTGAAAACATGTCAGAGGTTGCGGGTTCAAACATCTCTGATTTTGTTCATTTTCGTGATTTCTCATTAATAATTCCAAAATTACAAATTGTCTCCATTTTTTTCAGTAGCCATTATCGTTCTAAAACCCTAGATTTCACGCCCTTTCATATCATTTCACGATTCTTTGACAATTTTACTCGTTCTTTTCACCATTCTTAACAAATCTATAAAGAAATGCTTGATTTTTTTTTTCACAAAACCTAACAAAACTTAAGTTTTTACTTATGTCGTACAACACAAAGAATCATTTCATCTCGCCACGGTGCCACTGAATCGGCTAGGTGGCCGATTTTTAGAACAACGACCACTAATGATCCAGAATCTTTATGAAATCTTAGCATCAAGTTAAGAAATGACTTAACTGCCCTTAGCTCTTGTTTTAGCTTATCCTTGTGTCGGAGTATAAATAGTGCTCGATGTAATGAACAAGTTTTTTAGCAGAAAATTGAGAATGAAAACTAAAGATTACACGTTTTCTTCTCTGCTTTTGCTTTCAATTTGGACATAAATATTGGTTTGCATGAGCATAATAAATTTGGAAGTAGTTTGGTATGAGAAACGTACCTGAACCTAACAATTAAATGACACGCAACACCGCTAGTTCATATGCATCAGTTTCCACTTTCATTCATTAGTTTTGACATATATCACTTCGTCAGATCCCTCAAAGACGGCACCCACTACATGGACAGATCCGACAATTGTATAGATTTATGTAAGAAAACATTGTTGGAACATCTTTTGAAGATGTGGTAACCTTTGAATCTTGCACATTTTCTTATTGTTCAAATGGATATCATTTGAGGAATTGAAAAAATAAAAAAATATGAATTTTTGTTCATTTTGTTCTTTGTCAAAATTACTGAGAGAAATTTTTCTTTATAAATTCATTCTTCAATGATGAATTTAGAGGAAAAAATGGGATCCACTTCTTAATAATTTGGAGGAACAAAGAATTCGTCTTATTTTTTCGTTCGTTCTGAAGCACTGATACCAATTAGTCCGTATCAACGTATTTGGTGATAAAGAACCTTTGAGTTGATCTTGATTTGTCCCGAACACCATCTATTTTGCCATACTCGACGTGATTCTTCTAGTAGGCATAGAAACAGTCAACATCATCCCAAATTCAAAACTCTTGAATGCCACTGTCATGTCTATTCCGCCTTTATTAGTGCTTGAAAGAACTATTTGTTGAGAACACAAGATGATTTGCCAACACAATCTGACAATGTATCACTAATATTCCACAATCGCGTCTAGTAATTGCTAAAGAACCATACACTACAAGAAAACAGCGGCGTACTGAGGGAAAAATTGTCGGTATGTCGTCGGAATAACGCTATTCCGAGGACATACCGACGAAAAAAGTCCTCGGAAATAACTCCTCGAAAATTCAATTTTCCTCGGAAATCCCTCGGAAATTTCCGACGGAATTCCGAGGAAATGAATTTCTGAGGAAACTCCGAGGACAACAAGTTCGTAGGAAAGTTCCTCGAAATATACCGAGGGAGGTCTTCCTCGGAATATTTCGATGGAATTTTCGATGGTCCAATCCTTGGAAGTTCCGACGAAACCTTCCTCGGAATTTTCATCGGGAATTTCCGAGGAACGTGGCCCTCGGAAAATTCCGAGGAAAGTGTGGCCCTCGGAAATTTCCGAGGAAGAGTCCCTCGGTATATTCCGATGACTTATTCCGAGGAAAAGTTCGTCGGAAATTTTCGAGGGTGCTTTTCCTCGGAATTTCGAAAAAAATTATTTTTTTTTAAAAATTAATTTTTTTTTAAATTAAAAGTTTTGAAATTTAAATTCGAAAATATAAAATTAAAATTGAAAACATATTAGATAATATTCAAAGTTGTACAAATAAAAATAAAACATTCCGAGTTTTTGAAAAAAAAAAAAACTACGGGTCTTGAATGTTCGGGAACACCTCGTTCGGGTACATCCTCTTCATCATCTCCATCATTTGCTCGTTCAGCCTCTTCTGTGTCTTATAGCCCGCCTGTTGAGCTGCCATCTGGGTCTCCAAGGCAGATATGCGATCATCCTTGTCCTTCAGCTAAGCCGTAAGTACTTCTGGATCAACATAGGGCGGTGGTGCAGAAGAAGGAGCAGCCGACCGGGAGCGACGACCTAAACCGACCAAACGTCCCTTCTTCTTTGGAACCGACTGAAATATTAAATAGCCAAATTTAAATAATATAAAAAGTTGATAAAATAAAAATCAAGAAATAAATGAATTGAACTTTTAAAAAAAGAACTTACCGATTCAACGATTTCGTTGATTCGAACCCGGGACAAGTTGGTCGAAGCCGCCGAATCGTCATCATCGGTTTGAAGCTGAGACTCTTCGTCATACACCTGAGTTTGGACCAGGCTGACCACGTCCCTCACAAGACCATCATCAATCTGACCGGTCTTCTTGTTGGTATACGCCCTTTTCATTAGGGCGAGATCATCAACCGTCTCGCCCTCATTTTCTTCCGCCTTGAAAAAAACATAAATTAAACAAACATTAGAAATTTGAAGGAGCCCTACCATTCTCATCAACATGAAGTTCTGAACGAGCACATATATCGACTAAATCCAGTATTGACTTCAAATTATCCTTTGTTTTACCTTGAACATTAAGGATCGTGTTCATGAGATTGTCAAAAAAGTTTTTCTCAATATGCATGACATCTAAATTATGTCTTAGTAGATGGTCCTCCCAGTATGAAAGATCCCAGAAAATACTTTTTTTGTGCCAGTTATGTAGGTCTCCAACACCATCTACCGGAAAACGCTCATGTCCACTGACGTATGGCGTCCTTTCTGCACCAAAATCTCTAAGTTGTGTCTTCAAATATTTCCCACAAATTTCCGGAGGTGGACTGTCAAACACCCTCTTGTTCTTCGTAAACAAATTCCTACTTCTACGATATGGATGATCTGGTGGTAGGAATCTCCTGTGACAGTCAAACCAACACGTTTTCCTTCCGTGTTTTAGTTGGAAAGCATCAGTGTTATCTTGACAATATGGACATGATAGCCTTCCATGCATTGTCCATCCAGATAACATATCATATGCTGGAAAATCACTTATTGTCCACATTAGTACTGCCCGCATTTGAAAGTTTTCTTTATACGAAACATCGTATGTTTCAGCACCTTGAGC
>NC_027750.1:16284598-16310679 GCF_000695525.1 Brassica oleracea var. oleracea | reverse complement strand
CATATCATAAAATCTCCTAGCTTGTGCATTGGGTAAATCTTCCCCTCTAAAATGATCATTTACCATCTGCTCAGTACCTTCACCATAATCTACATCCGTTCTAATTGGTTCTTCTAATCTAACCGCTGGCTGAGGTTCGCTAGTACTACCATGTTCATAATCAGTTTTCCCATGATGATACCAAATTTTGTAACTTCGTGTAAACCCACTCAAATATAGATGAGTCCAAATATCCCACTCTTTAATAACCTTTTTATTTTTACAATCAGAGCAAGGACATCTTAACATACCTGTTTTTGCTTCCGGTTGTCGGTGAACTAACCCCATGAATTTGGTTATACCTCGTTGGTATTCTTCAGTAAGCAATCGCGTGTTCGGATCCAAATGAGGTCGATCGATCCAAGAACGAAAATAATTTGAAGAAGACATGTTTTTTATGAATCAAATTCGTGTGTAAAGAGAGTGTGAGGCAGGATGAAGATATGGAGTGAATGAAGAGGAAGAGGGGTGCTTGTATTTATAGTTGAAATCATGCCGACAGACCGAGGAAATTCCGACGGAATTCCGATGCCAACGGCTAGTTCGTTGAAATTTCCTCGGAATTTCCTCGGAATTTTTAAAATCCCCCAACGGCTCTCCAACGGCTCTCCAACGGCTCTCTAACGTCTATAATATTTTTTCGGAATTCATCGGTTTTTTCCGAGGAATACAATTTTCCTCGGTATTCCATAAGAATATTCCGACGGAATGATATTTCCTCGGAATTCCGTCGGTATATTCCGAGGAAATTCCGAGAAAACCAAATTTTGTGTTTCCTCGGAAATTCCTCGGGATATTCCGAGGATTTCATTTTTCGTCGGAATGTACGTTAGAATACCGCTGTTTTCTTGTAGTGATAAGAACTCAAGCCGAAGCAGAGAAGCCGTAGACAATTCTTCCTTAGACCTTGCGACTTAGGACGAACCGTCCATCCCATACGCCCATACGTAATCAACCCAAACAGCTTATCTAAACTACTAGGGTTGGTTGTTGATAAGTATAAAATCCCAATGAATGGCTCATAAAACAGCACCATCTTAAACGGTGGTGGCCATGGCGGTGTTAAATATCTGTTCGATTGAAACTGAAAAAACAACAACACCAACAGAATGGAGATATGAACAAACTCCAACCGCCGGACTTAAACCGTCAAACTTGAAATTTGGCGGACAAACACCTTCACTAAACCACTGGAATTGAAGATTTTGTGCCGGAAAACTGCTCTCCCATGAGGAGAGAAAAATCTTATCGAAAAATGAAACCAACATCAAACGCCAAAATGGAGGTCGCCACAAAATTATCAATGGCAAAATCAAATGAAATTCACCATTTTTGCCGCAATTGGAAAAGCCAGAGGAACACAATCCCCAAGTCTCCCAGAGCAACATCGTTTTGGCCATTTGCATGCTAGTCATGATGTGGAAGGAAATATGAAACAAATGAACAAAGAGATCCAGCGGACAGAGCCGCCGAAAAAAAAACGGTTACTTTGTGTAAGACCGCCTTATGATCGCACTTGTTGGGGAGAAAAAAAATGTTATTCTATGTAATGATATTTATGAACTTTTATATCTTATAAAAAAACAATATTTGGGTTCACCCCTATGGTGAACTTTTATAACCAACTAAAGTACCATATAAGATTACTTAAAGAAGACAATAAAATTAAAAAGAAAATGGCTGAAAAAACAACACGTTAACACCGTCAACAAAACCCGAAATTCTAAAAATCTAAATCTAAACAGTAAACTTCAAATTCTAAACTTTAAACTTCAAATCTAAACAGTAAACTTCGTTCAGTATTTCATTATATAATATATAATATTTGTTACTATGATTTTTAACTTTATAATATCTATAAATTAAAAGTTTTAATCTATTTTTTTAATTCACGCGCACCCACCTAGTATATATATATATATATAAAAGAAACTGTCAATCCCAATTTCAGTAAACATTATAACGAAAAATAACATAGTTTGATCTGATCAATATGAAGTAAATTAAAAGTTACTTCTGATCGCACCAACTAACTCAGACGAAAGTGAATTCTATATATGAATATTCCAAACATGTTCGTCTAGCGGTAACATCCCAATATGACAGTCTGATAACACAAATTATTTCACTGTAGTTTACTTTTTTTGAATAATCTATCTAACACAAATATATAACACCAGTATGACAGAATCATGACATATAGTTCGATTACACCAATTACTCACATCAAATGACACAATGATATAACCAATTTTTTGATATTGCTCACCATATAAACGTGGGCAATATCTTGCGAGTCAAGTTAATATACTTTTATATATCATTTTAACGGCATAGATGACAGAACTTAGTCCAAGGTCAAACTCAAGAGAGTTGAAAAAGATCAAACACACGTTCAATGTCACTGTAATCTATCTATCTATTTTCTATTACAATAAAGTAGAAGAGTCTCACTTCTCAGACCTCCACCTCAGCGTAGGCTATCCCAAATGAAGACATGTGGCATCATGTTTTTTACTTTCTTTCGTTTCTGAAACGATGAGGTTTTTTAACCGGGCTACCATTCTCTAATCAAACTGGACCCAAATTTAATTAACCTAATTCGACAGTCAAGTGCGCCGACTCTTTCTGGAGAATATTCTCCGTTCCACTTCCTCTTCCCATCAAAGTCTCTTTAATTTCTTTTCATGTTCTCTTATGAATCCTATATATAGACCGTGCGTTCCGGTTGGTATCATATTTTCGTTGCACGCCAGAGTTTACTCAGGAACTGGCGAAAGCAACTGTAACCATCTTCGTTTTTGAGAAGCTCCGAATTTTAAGAAAGGAGGATAACCAAAGCTTCAGATTCGCTGATGCCCCTATGCTTATTCGATTCACTGAGAGAAGTTGGCAGATGAATGGGGAGATCACGTTAACTTTGGTTGCAGGTATGTTTCATTTACCAGTATTCAAACTCCTTTCCAAACATTTCAGGATCTATGTTTGGCTTCCTTAACAGTTTAGGTCTTGACGTTTTATAGATGTTGTTGGAGAAGTTATGGATATTACTACTGCTACAACGAAGAAACATAGAGCAGTGAACAGATTATGGCAAACATACTCATTCACAGGTCTTCCCACTTATCCTTTTAATGTTGGTGAACCAGCTTAAGGAGAAAATTGTGTGGAGTCTAAAATTGTAGCAACAAACATAAACCCAAAAATGATTGGAGGTTTGTTTATAGAAACAAAGTTTCTTCAGTTTAATTTTGCAGACATTAATATATATGTATACTAACAACCACTTCTTAACAGCTCGCACGTTCCTTAACGCTATTTCAGGAACGCATTTTTTACTTTGACAGTGAACGCACTGCTGGCAATTAGACGTGAATGCACAGCTCGCACGTTCCTTAATTGTGTGGAATACCGCCAGGAATGGATTCATATGACGGCTCAAAGTGATGCAATTAGACGTGAATACTCATAACGCAAGTAGATTTTTCAACTGTAATATTGTCTATTTAATGTTTCTCATAGTTTTTTACGTAAGCATCGGACTCCAACCCGTCTAAAAATTTATAATGTCTAAATGGTGTTTAATTTCAAAACCAAAAAACCGATATACAAAAATGGATTCGTTCTTGAATGGATAGTTGGATGTCCATGTCTAATTGATTTTGTAAACAAATAAAAATTCTTTGTTAACTGGTTTGAAATGTTGTCACGAATAAAGCAATTTTGTTTAAATTTATGAAATTATTATGGTTAATACGTAAAATAAATGATGTCGAACTATTATAATAAATACAATTAATAAAATAGTTTGGAAAAGTAAAAAAAAAAAAAGATGTATATAAACACTTTAAAATAAGTAAGTTATAATCAATTGAAAATGCAATAAATAAAGTGGTTATAATTAATTAAAATGAATAAAAAATTGTAATAAAATCATTTAAAATAGTTAAATACTGCAATTTTTAATGGAATAGATACAAAAAAAACTATGCGTAGACTAAGGGAAGAGATTAATATGCTTACGGAAAGACTTCGTGAGTACGGCAGGGAGAACTATGGAAATAAAAATAATTTGTGTTATTAGTCGTTATAATAATTAGGTAAAAGATGGATTCATTGGTCTATTCATATAATTTTTTGGTAACCAAAATAAATCTGACCCTGGGAAAATGAGAACCACATAAAGTCGAAAGGAGTTATGGAAAGACTTGGGAGCAAGGCTAATCATCTTAGTTATATGGGTCCATTCGTTGGTAAGCAGAAATATTAAAATAAATATGACTCGGGAAAAAGAGAACCACATAAAGGGAAAAGTAGATATGGAAAGACTTGAGGAACAAGGCTATTCATCTTATATTAAATGGAGTCATTACCAAAGTTTCAACTAGAGATTTTGCATTACCAGGAAAAAAAAAAACACACTATGAGTTCTCTGCTTCTCAGCCGTCTCTCTAGGCTCTGTCTGAGGAAACCACCTACGCTAGGAGTTGTAAGCCACTCTCTCTTGTCTTTTCAATTTGTTATTTAATACTTTGTTTTTATCTGATGTTGGATTTTACTCTGCAGAAATACCTATGCGGCGCTCGATTCCTGTCAGAAACCTCTATTTGCCGCATCGTACGCGCTGATCATTGTCAGTATAGTTCGAGGGATGAGAGTGTCGGCAAACTTGTGATTCACAATGTTAATGATTCGGACTTTAAGGATGACGAGGTTTTGGAAAAGATGGTGCCCATGGAGTTGATGACAGGATCAGGAACGATAGGAGCATCCCATGGCTGGGTAGCTACTTTGAAAGAGAGCATAGTGTGTCTTCAAGACGATCTAAACCCGAGAGCGTCTAATTCAGATCCGAAGCGAATCTCTCTGCCTCGTCCCCAAACGCTGCCTCATTGCCAAACCCAACTGGTAACCAACGTGGCAATGTCCTCCTCTTCTCCTGAGGACGATGACTGCATTGTGGCCGTCAAGTTCGTTGGACCTCAACTCAGCCTGTGTAGGCCTGCTGAAAAGAATAAAAAGTGGGTCAACATCAGAATCGAAGACCCGGGCTTCTTCAACTCACGAGTCATGTACTCAAAGAGAGATAAGATGTTCTCCATGCTGGATTGTGTAGGCACACACATAGGATACTGGGATCTTGAAAAACACAGATGGCGTAACTTGGGGAGTTTTTCCTACTACTATGAAGAGTTTGTGCAGTCGCAGTTGCAGCAGCTGTCTCAGTGTTACAGGACCGAACACTTGGTGGAGGCACCCACAGGTGAAACTTTTATTGTTAAGTGGTACTCAGATCTCCTCCTGTGGGGGAGCGAGCGCAATTTTGGGAATCCGCGTTGGCAGCGTTTCATGGTGTTCAAGATACAATATGATCAAATTTGCACCGCCGTTTCCACTAAGGACATTGGAGATCTCTGTATTTTTCTCTCCACCAAAGGCGAACCTTTCTCTGTTAAGGCTAGCTTGTATGGCCTTAACCCAAACTACATCTATTACGTGGGCCACTTTAACTTCGGAAAAGTCAATATCCGCGATAATGTCTGGGTTGGTGGACATGGCTTTTCCCCTGCCCCTTACTTCATTCCACCTCAATCCTCTTAATTGTGTCTCTTTATTTTTCGCATTTGGATTACAATTGAAACTCACTCGCACTTCTATTGTATAGTCTGACTTTACTTTTAAATGTTATGTGGAGTTTGAGCATCACAATGATACAACAACTCTTCCTATTTTGATTGAGATTGTTGTTAGTTAATTAATTAATTCTGGTGAGATGCGCAATATCAACATACTTGTTGCATATGCCACTCCGGCTAGAAAGTGTTTATTAACAAGATCTCCCAGTGTGTTTTAAAAGTGTTTTAAAAAAGAAACAAGATCTCCCTTCCTTGCAAAGAAACTGAATTAGATACTAAATACTTTTTTATGTTGGTTTTGATGGCTTCAGTGCCTATGCTGAACTTTAACAAAATGTCGTGGACCATTTTCAGGTAGATTATCGAGACGTCCGTTAGAGACCAAATTTTGGACACGATGAAATTTTCACCATAAACAATTTAAAATAGTGTATTCTTTTGTTAAAATCAGAATTGCTTTAAATGAGAAATAAAAGTTCAGAATGACTAAAATAAAAAGCTTGTAAAAGTTTTAGATTTAGCTAAGTAATAAAAATTAGCAAATGTTTCATTTTGAATATCGTGGGTTAGAATTTGAAATTAAATTTGTTAATTGGAAATTTTGTCAATTTAACATATTGGATTATTCTTATTCATAACAATTTTTATATGTTTATTCAAATAAAATTATAAATCCAATCAAAATACACTAATGGTTGTTGACTTGGTCAAAATCACAATTTTACTTTGCAAACTAATATACGAGTATCATGGAAATCGATACCATTATTACAATAGATATGTACGTTAATTGACTCCTTTGCATGTGTATTTTTTTCCAAGTTAAAAGAAGAGCACTTGTGTAACTTTCAAAACATAGATAAAATAAGCATTCATATTTCTTTTAAGTTTGAGAGTGCACACAGATTTTTGGTTCGATAGATTTTATTTTTGGTGTTGGAAGATAAAAACACGTAGTTATATCATGGGATTTTGAACGCTACAAAACCGTCGAACTTTGGAGCGTTTAAAGATTTAAGGAAAAATATTTGTCATCTCGACTTTCCAATTCTTCTTTATTTGTTTGTTTCAGTACTGTAATCTTAAGTTATATTCTTATAATTTTTATAAATATCAGTTGTCTTATTTTTTACAATGTAACACTAACAATACTGATTATTGTTAAAAGTTGTTTATTTTTAAGAACAGGTCAATCAGTAGTTTCGAGAAGAATATGGATCCTTGCTTCCTCCAACCAGATTTTTGGGTTTTTTTTTAAATATATCTAAAATTTCAAGTCAACCCCAAAATCAACCTATGTATTTTTGAAATTTTCATTTGCCCTATTCACTATAGAAGTTTGAGTTATTCACGAAAATGTCATTTTTATTTTTTTGGAAATGATTGTTTTACTTAATCATCATCATTTTCCTCATTAATTTACAACATGGATAATCCTTTAGTTCTTCGTAGGATTCTTTTTTGAAAATGAATTGTTAGGCTTGATAGGATTGTTAGGGTAATCCATTATTAGTTCTTCATCTAATTTTTCATTAACGCTAGCTTCTCGACTAATCTCCTTGAATTTAGATCTTAGGATAAATTTGAGCCATGAAAGTGTAATCGATTTCCAGAACTGAACTTAGATGAGCTAAATGTTTATTCGCCAGTAAATAAATAAATATATAAGGTGTTAGATTCAAGGATTTAACAGACAAGAGTTTCAAAACTCAAATCAAGGATGCTAAAGTTTTTATAGGTTAAATTCCAGAACTCGATTTTTATAGTAAGTTATCCAGCTCTCGCACGCAAAAGAGATATTCAAATGTCTAAATTCTATGTTCCAGCTCTCGCATGCAAACAAGAAATAGTGTAGATCGATACTTCTTTAGATAAGAATTAATGCTCAGATCGATAATGGTCAACTAAATCTTAGACCAACTCTCGTATGCGCCTAGGTATCTAATCCAACAGGGTTCGGATTCTGTTAATCAACTAATTCTTGTGCCTCCCAATTGTCCTATGATTCTAGGTTCAAATAATCAGTCACACTCTCGTGCTATTCCAACTACATTAGATCCTAATATTTACAAGCTACCCTGATGTAGAAACCTATGAATAACCCTAGAAATCCTATGACTGTCAGTTTGAAATTAAGAACATGAAATCTATAAATATAACAAGATGATTACTCAGACATCAAAGTAATAACACAAATCATAGTATGAATAAATAATAGATAGAGAAATCAATAATAAAACAAAAAGAGTTTGAATCAATCTTTGAAGGAGAATTGATCTTCTCTACGACCCTAAGAGAAACCCTTAAAATAAAAGAAAACCTAAAAGAATAAATGCATAGTCTAAACAATGGCTTAGAAAACATATATATTGGGTTTTGAGTTGGCCAGAGGTCTTCTGTAAATAAGGGAAATTGTAGGGCAAAGTTGCCATTCTTGAAACTTCATTGAAATACGTCGGTTTACTGATTTGGAGGAGTAACGATCGTCACCCAAGCTGGTGTTGTTCGACACTCCTTGGATATTTTGAATTCTCGACAGCTTCATGTCTGTCGCATCTGCGCAGCTCTGTACCTCAAATAGCTTCAGAATTCTCAAAGTTCTCCAAAATATACCTGAACCTTGAAAGACTCTAAAACATCCTCTAAAACACATATAATAGACTAAATAATACATATACTATGACTAAAAGTGGCAAAAGCCATGGTAGATCATTTGTCCATCCATGTAATACTTTTGTATTCATGCCTCCTACTTGCAACCACGAGTTCTTAGTTTTATGTTTCCAAAAGTGTTTTTCCTCATGATATGCCTTCTCCAGCTCACATTTAAGCTCACTTTTCTGCAGATTTGGTTGTACTTTCATCTTTTCTCTGTCTAACTAATTGTGCAGCTTATCAATGAGCTTCTTGGTGTTTCTCTTGGAGTTCCTCCCCATTTTGATAGTGCCGTTCTGCAAGAGGCAAGATGGTTCATAGTAGGCTCAGTTGTTGCACTGTTCTCGGGATTGCAACCTCTTTTGATGAGTGCAACAGCTTCTGGATCCCCACTCCACCATTTGTCGAACACAAAACTTCCTCTTCTGTTTTGTTTCGATGCTGCCACTGTCAACATAATGGGCCTGTGATCTGATCAAAGACGCTCCAGATATTTTCCATGTGATCTCGGAAATAAGCGGAACCATTCAGCATTACCGAAAGCTCTGTCAAACCAGCATTGAATCCATACATTCTCTTTGATCCCATTCGATATAACTTCCCTAACTCCTTCTCAAGAAAGTTTATTACCTGAGCTTGGTACTTCCTTTAGTCTACACACTCTTGCAAAGGACCGAAATGGATCGAAAGAGGCTTCATGTCTACTTGGACCACCAATCTTTTCAGAGTTATTCATGATCTCATTAAATTCACCAACTAGACACCATCCATCGTTCCTATCCAAGCCAAACGACTAGAGCTGTTCCCAGACCTTATTACGTCTATATCTCACAGGATTACCGTACACAAAGGACATCTAATATGTCAACGATCATGTTTTAATTCCTGCATCAATAATTCTCCCACTTGAATGAAAAATTTCTAGCTCATGAGTATCCCGCGAAAACAAAGCTAGCCCACCACTGAGACCCACTGGATTTACCAAATGAAAGTGGTTGTAACCCAACGATCTCTTAAGGCTTCCAACATAATCATTAGAGTTTTTAGTCTTTAGGAGAAAAAAAATCCGGGAGATGTACACGCACCATCTCCTCTACCCTTCGAACTGTTAGGTTGCTCCTATATCTCCGAGAGTTCCAACTGAGCGTTGTCATTGAGGATTGGATGGTTTGTGGTGACCCATCCCTTCAGCCTGTTTTTATATCTTTAAGAAAACCTTACCATCTTCCTGAATCGTCCTATTCGAAGTCCCTTCTCTCTCCCCATCTTCAGACATCTCCTGCTTTGAGACCTGTCTATTTATGTGACCCGAATGCATCTGATTTCTTCTAGTCGAGGAAGTTTTTTTCTTATGGTCTGTCGCTCTTTTCCCACTAATCCATGAAGATGATGTTGCTGTGCAACCTACTGCAAACCCATCAGTACATACATTCCTTAGGTTATCACCTGAACCCTCAGGGTAGACATCGAGCTAAAATGTCAGATTATGTTGGACCTGACTCAAATCGCTTGGTGCTAAAGTAGTGTACAAAACCAATTCTTTCCCATACTCCTATTGTCAACTAACAGACGTTGATCTGGGATTGTAAAGGAGGAATTTGAGTTCTCAACCCTGATTTATTGGATTCTCTCTTCTGTTGCATTCCTTGTATCGGAAGCTAAACACTCTGCCCACTTATGAGTCAGGATGCTTGGAGATCACTAGTGAATCTTGTAATCGTAGGTACGTAAGAACTTTGAGCCACTGTGTTCCTGGATAAATCCTTAAGAGCCTCTTTCATTCGAAATTACCTGATCCTTCTTTCCTCAGGATTGGTACAGTTCATGTACAACTTCATTTGCTCCCATACTTCTGAGCAACCACATTTGGTCTAGGCTCAAAACGTGGAGGTACTGATGGTTGGAGAATTGGCATCAACGTTTAACCATGTCCGAGTGGTGTTGTTTATGAAGGACTGGTGTTAACCCATTTCCATTCCTCCTCTCTGCCACACCATTTCCCTAGTTTTTGTGGCCTTTGAGAATGGAACATCGTTGCCTCTCATGCGAGAAGCATAGGCAGTGGAAGCATTTTTTCCATATTCTCTTATATTCCACATCAACATTAGCATTACCACTTTTTGGAAGATTCACCTTTTTGTATCTTTAACCAGTTGATGGATGTCCAATATGAGTAGCTCTAACATATTCTTTCAACATATGCTGATCTGGGTCATATCGAATCTTCTTGGTGTATCCCCCTCCATCTGATACTGCTTTAATAGTTTTGAGAATATAGTTGTTCACCAGTATTTTGTGAATCTGAATTCACACTGGTGGGGTGAGAGGGGAATTCCTGCCACCTTTCAATCACCATTACCCAATCAACGAAATTCCAAAAAAAAAAAAAAAAAAAAAAAAGAAATTCCAAAAATGATGTTTCAGCACAGTTTGGAGATTCCAACTCACATATGAATTGGAAGCTTTTTCGTTAGTGTTATACCTCTGAGCCGCCCGTAGATCTTCCAAATTCGACGCATAGTTTTCAACATCCTACTCATATTTTGACATTTTGGATTCAGTAAACGCCCAATAAGATTTATTGCACACTGCGCTTAAATCATCCTAGCCGGGAACAGGGCCGGCTCAATGTTGTCATGAGTCCTGGGCAAAAAAAAAAAAATTTAATTTCCAAATTTTTATTTAAAAAAAAAATCTGATAGATATTTTTTTTAAAATACCAGTAGTATTTTTGAAAATAAATCTGTGAAAAGAAAAAAAATACTTTCATATAAAAAAACTTTTGGACCCCTTTTCTTATTTTTAATATAAAAATATATGTATTTTTTTTTTAAATTGGATCTCTATCTATTAAGAAATAGGAAGACAACGGATTGGGCCCGGGATGGTCGCACCGCTTGTCCCCCTATCTAAGCCGCCCCTGGTCGGGAAGATTAACCAGTACATCCTCCTCCGATGTCATTGCTCCCATCACCTACGCTAGATTATTATCCATGAGTAAGAGAAACATCAATATTTCAGAGTGAAAATTATTTTGCTATTTGATGAGATGTTGAAAAAAAATAGTTTCTTTGGTGGGTTCCACAAGAACCCTAGATAAACATTAAGAGTTGATGAAGATTTTATGGAAAAACAGAAATTTTCTGATTTTCTCGATATTTCCTGAAACAAAATTTGGAAAATTTTCTAACTAATCGATTGTGCGGCAAGGCAATAATCCTTCTGGAGAGATACTCCATTCTGACTGGCTATCAAAAAAGTCTACATTCTTGGGAGAATATTGTGAAACAAGAGAGAATTTCAAGAGACTCATTTTGATCTCACACTTCTTGATCTTTATATGTCTTACCAGATTTTCAACTCGTGTTTGTATTAATAATTAGTATCATTTTATACTAATTTTAAGATAATAAAGTATAACTGGTTTATATGCATTTTATATGAAGTTTTATTCAAAGTATGCTTTATTTTTTTTTTTATTTATACTTTTTTAAAAGAGTGTATTGGCCCAATATATTTTAGTGGACTCGAAATTGGAAAACTACCCTAAAGCCTGAAAACCCCAAAAACATTGTAGCCCATTCTGTGTGTCATTACGGAAATACCCCTACCCACGGGGAAGTACGATTGCGTCGTGGAGAGAGTTAGATTTGGTATGATCTTTCCAGTACAATCTTAGGGTTGCGGATAGATATGGGGTCTCCAGCTATTTTCTTTTCCTTCCACTCGTTGTGCTACAGCAATTTGTAAGGTACACTATGAAATTTGGAGGAAATCTGGAAAATATCTATGTGTAGCAGAGAATGGCGGGATTTAGAGGTTAACAAAAACAGTGTATGGTTTCGGATTCTCTATTTAATGGAGTCCTCCACATCGATAAATGGCAACTTGTTTTATAGAGAGAGAACGGAGACTGTTAAAGCGAGAGTGTGGCATAAAGTAATCTCCTTTTACAGTAGTCGTTATCCTTCCAATTTAGGTATGTTCTTATCTTTTGTCTTCTACCATTAAAGATGATTTCAGACTTTTTGAGTAGACGTTATCTTCCAGATTTAGGTTTATTCATTTTATTGTCTTTACCCATTAAAGCTGATTTCAGACATTTTGAATATTCGTTATAGTTCAGATGTTGTTTTGTTCTTTTTTGTCTTCTACCATTAAAGTGATTTTTTGTACAGATGAAACTTGTTGCTTCAATGTCACCAATATGTCATGTTGTTTTTTTTTTTTTAAGATCATAGTGTTTACGTCTAACATAAAAATGTGCTTGATATTAATTTTGTTGTCTGCGGAATCCTATGAAATTAACAACACTAGTGACTTGTTTGTACCAAAAAATGCAGATAAGTCGTTCGTAATGGGCCAGTTAGTTAAACTGGTTGTTGGTGTGTGGGAACAAGTTGGAATTCGTGGTTGGCTGTTCCTGGAAGATCCGACGGAGCGAAGATACGACGTCATGGTTCACGAGAACCAGACTTACGCATCTCTGATGGATCTTGTGCGAACACGATACAGTGTAGGAACAGACACCGCAGTCTGCCTGGCTTTTGAGTTTCCGGAGTGGATGAGGATTCCCGCAGATGTGGTCTGGCCACCGGTGGATGTCAGGGGGGATGGAGATGTGGATCTATTCATGTCCATGAGACTTGAAATCCAAGATTGAAGCTAATGGTGACAATAGGCAACAATGTAGTTGCTTGTTATCTTTTCCAGAGGAGGGATAACTATACAATTATCGGGAGTTCAAGTGGAAACTTAGCTGTTAATGTGAACCTCTTTCGTGGTATCTCTGATGTTAGTCGTCTACCACTGAGAGGTGCGAATGATAATCCTGGTGGTTTAACGGATGGTGCTGCTTATTGGGAAAATATTCTTGGGCAGGGGGAAGTGACAACTGGTCAGCAGTTCCTCCTAGGCGTGTGCACAGATGATGATGATACCACAGAACTGAGAAACCCACGGCTAACCCAAGGGAAATCTCCATTTGCTGATGCGCTGGAGACAAGCGAGGGAACAGAATCATCAACAGACTCCTCAGCTGCCCCACTGAATGCATTCCCCCAGATCGCTGGTTCTGTAGTGATAAGATTGAAGGAGGGCATTCATCAGCCTGTTGCCAATCCGAGTTTGGCCCTGACAATAGGTATGCTATAAGGAAAACAATAGCTACTACGTCTATATGTTAGCAGTTGTGTTATATAGGTTAACCCGTATGTTATTAAAATTTCTGCTACCTTGTCAATTGGAACGCAAAAAAGCCCTCCGTCTATACTTGATTACATTACCAAGGGTAAAGGAAAAGTGTCGGAGGTGGGTGTTGTTGATAGGACACAAGTGAGTGCTTCCGGTGGTTCGCTCTCTCCTAATAGGAACCCAAACTTTGCAGATCCATTACCCTATGATGACTCCGCTGATGAAGGTGAGTGTACATACACCATTTTATTTGTGTAATTATTTGGACCCCAACAACTTGTCAGTAATCTATGTTCTTCCATCGTTTGGAACCGATACCGATGACGAAGGAAATCAACATTTGTTTGTCGGGCAAGTCTTCATGGATCGAACTGCTTTCAGGACACACATGTCGCTGTATGCTTTGGCAAAAAAGTTCCACTTTGTCTGTCGTCGATCAGAACCTGGGAAAATGGTGCTAGCGTGTAAGGGCACCAACTGCAAGTGGAGAGTGTACGCAAGTAAGCTGGCCGGGTGTCCAACGTTCCAGATTAAGCGTGTTGATGAGGAGCATAACTGTACTGTAGACGAGCGAGGTGACTTCAAGAGGCATGCGACATCTAATCTGATTGGTGAGATGGTCCGGAACAAGTATGCTGGTGTTGGCGCTGGTCCTAAGCCAGGAACCCTTAGGGAGTTCATGCGCACTGATCACCATGTTCCCGTAACATACTGGAAGGCTTGGAAATCTAGGGAAGTTGCAATTGAGAAAGGTTTGGGTAACACTAAGGACGCCTACAAGATGCTTCCTTCTTATCTGGAGCAGTTGGCTCTCGCTAACCCTGGTTCTGTGGTGGCTATAGAAACAACACGTGATGCTGGAGACGTCCAACGTTTCAAATATGTCTTCATCTCGCTTGCTGCTTCTGTTAAGGGTTATATGTACATGAGAAAGGTGATTGTGGTAGACGGCACCCACCTTAAAGGGAAGTATGATGGCTGCTTACTCACTGCTAGTGCGCAAGACGGAAATTATCAAATTTTCCCTATTGCCTTTGCTGTGGTTGATGGAGAAAACGACAGCTCCTAGACTTGGTTCTTCCAAAAGCTTTTGGATGTCGTGGAGGATGGGTATCATCTGGTCTTCGTCTCCGACAGGCACAAGTCCATCTACGCTGCTCTTCTGAAGGTACGATCATGTCAATTTCTTGGACTTTAATAATGTGCTTAGCTGATAACTAAAATATTAGAGCTTAAGTTATATGATAGACTAAGCGAATCATGATGTATTGCTAAGTGCAGATGTACCCTCGAGCCAAGAATTGTGCTTGTCTTCTCCATCTGCAGCGCAACATCGTCACTATGTTCAAGAAGAAACACCTAGCTTACATGGTCTCGAAGGCAGCTAGGGTCTACCGTGTCTCTGATTTCTACAGACACTTCAATGAGATAAAGATGGTCGACATTAATTGTGCTGATTATCTAGTCAGGGCTGGTTTCAAACATTGGACTCGGTCCCACTGTCATGGCTTGCGTTACAATATAATGACCAGTAACGTAGCCGAGTCACTCAATGCCGCTTTGGCGGAAGCAAGGGGATATCCAATAGTTGCGCTTCTTGATTACATTAGGTCTATGCTGATGAGGTGGTTCTCAGGAAGACGTGAGGCATCAGCTGGGTGCGGCGGTGTTGTGACGCCAAAGGTAGAAGAACTGATATCCAAGAATTTCAGTGTTTCGACAGGGTTGCTTGTCCGTCACATCAATGGGGGTGAGTTTGAAGTTCGTGGCATGGACGGACACCCTTTCATGGTTGACCTTGATAAGAAGGTTTGTAGCTGCCTAGAGTTTGATATGCTCTTGATCCCATGTGAGCATGCTGTCGCTGCTGCGATGCACTCAAAGCGCAGGATAGATGCTCTCGTCAGTGAGAAGTTCACGCGCAACACTCGGGCAGCTGCTTACTCCATGAGCATCAGCCCCACCGGAGATTATATGACTCCAGCTGCTGAGGCCGACACTCTTGGTGCGCTGATACTTGCACCGCCAAATACAAGACGTCCACCAGGGAGGCCTAAGAAGACAAGGATCTTCTCGCGTGGTGAATTTAAAGTAAGGGCGTTAACAATTTTTTGTATATTTACATTCTAGTTTAACAGTTAATTTGTTTATTGGTCCTTATTACTATATCTTGATACACTAGTTTGTTTACACAGAGTGGTCTCCGTGGGCGTCGCCCAAGAACTTGTAGGAGGTGCGGTGGAACGGATCACAACCGTGCCACCTGTAAAAGGCCAATATGAGAAGGTGTATGGTTAGGTTATTTGGGGGCCAATGGAATGAAGTCTTTTGGTAAAGGTCTGATGTGGGGCGACCGATTTTCTTTGTTTAATATCTAGTGTTCCCCATGAGACTCCCAAATCGGCAGTACTGTGTAATATGTAGTTTGGGATCTCGAATAATGTATGGCCCCTTTGTGAAATCAAAAAACTATGTTATATATATGCTGCCTAATTAGAGTTTCAGATAGGAGGATGACATCAAATACTGAAAAAATAACATCAACTTTATTTCTAAAACTTATCATAAGTTAGAACTTTACAAGAAGTCGATATCTTGAACCTGACATAATGGATGATGATATTTAGTTCAGTATTGAAATATGATCTTATCAATCAGGTTAGTGTTAGCTACTTGTTAGTGTAAACTTGTAATTCATCTTTTTTATTTGTTGTATAACTTGTTTTACTTCTACCATAGAGGCAATGAGAACGTTATGTGTGTTGAAAGTGAAGATTTTTTCCTTTCTTCCTTGGAGGAAATGAGTCTCAAACTTTGGAGATGTTGCGTATACTAAGATTGTTAGCGTGTGCGTTAATCGTTAGTAGATAAGGGTTTATAATTATTTTGGGGAGATGGAGATGCAATGTGTTTTGAAAGTGAAGATGTTTTCTATCTTGACATCTATTCTTCCCTCCTTAGTCATGAAAATAAACTTTAGAAATGTTAGTTTATAGTATATAAATAAACTTTTGTTATCGTATATTAAGATTGTTAGTGACTATAGTAAATGTTATTCTGTAAAGATTTAGTGTTTATTAGAAGAAATGAGACCCACCTGTGTTTTTAGAGCCTGGTGCGTATGTATCATAAAATATTGTTGGCACGAAACAACTCTAAAACTGTGGTGGTTTAAACTAATAAACTAGAGATGGTTATTAATCATTACTCTATGCATCTTTAGATGCATATTAAGATGGTTAACGTCCAAACAAAGAGGATTCTACGTAAAACGTTGAGTGTTGCGTAAAGTATGTAACCTACAATACAGCATTAAAATATGCATTCACTAGTGTTGGGGTGTAATAATATGATTAACACGTATTATAAGGAAAAAGAAATTAAAATCTTGCCCCGAGATTTAGGTTATTCGATAACAAAAAGAGTATGCGTTAACTCTGAACATTGGTGTATCAGGAAATCCTTAGACGAAATTGGTGTTAGTTTAGGATTTTATGTAATTTTCTCAATGCTTATAAGGCCTCTAAGAAATGCGAGAAGGAGATAATATAAATATTACATTCGTATATGCACTAGTTAGTTGCGAATAATCATGATGAAAATAGAAATATTCTTTTTTGATGTCCGGAAAGGTTGCGTACACGTAAATGGAACAAGCAAACTTGATTCAAAATGCAAAGGGGTCAGATTAAAGAGTTTTATAAAAGCATAAAACTACAAAGATAGATCTACGTTAGGGGATAATGAACTCCCCACAACGCTTCAAACTGGGGCTATGTCACGGAGTACAAGCACAGCCAGGTGCGTAGCTGCGGGTGGAAGAGAAAATGGAGTAACTTCCGCGCATCCCTCGATATCATTTGCAGCATGGCCCTGAATGACCAGGACCGTAACAACTCCAGATTCCGGTTGATTGGGGTGCTGTGGGATGCCCTTGGCCCTGAAGAAACCAAAAGGCTTGGTAGCATTGTGGTAAGGGGCGCCTCTGACAGAGTGGATGATATGAGGAATGACTACGGTGATTGGGTTGATGTCCTTCTTGATCTGGTTGTCGGTGCTCAAGATAGAGTTGCAGTCAAGTATCTGGACAGAAGATGAGGGAATGTCAATACATACTCCCATCCAGTGTTGTTTGTCGATGCAGAATGGAAAGTAGATGCGGTCATATGTATCGTCCGGATCCGGGCCTGCTTTGAAGTACTGGAGAGTAGCGTCATCGTACTTAATCCTGCAACGGTCTTTAACGGCGGTTTTGGTAAGCCTGGCATGTTGACTGATGATAGATACGGGGAAGCTGGTATCATAGACCGCAACCTTGGGTTTGGATGAGTGTGTTCCCTTTCTGGAACGGTCTTGTGCAATGTAGTATGTTAGCACATCCATGACCTGTAAACATCAAACATTGAATTAGAGACTAAATGTATTGGTAACTTTCACTACAATTAGTTAGTCGATAGTACCTTTGCTGGGAGCTACACGTTCCTGTTAACAATTACATCTAGTTCTTCTATTGTTAATGACATCCCATTGGCAAGCGTGAAACACCTGAAGTTGTAGAAAGAGTTAGTGTTTTGTTGATTTAATTCAGCCTTAAAATGAAACATCAAAGGTTCATTCAGTGTTTTACAACTTACTGGTTATCCGCAACTCTTTCCCTCATAGATAAGTATATTTCATCAACGTTTCGGTCGTTTATCGACATGTTTTCCTCAACCCTGAATGCTTTTATCTTGGCATCACACTGATAGAGATTGAAAATGGGTGGTAGCATCCTGGTTCTTTTGCTCCTCCGAGTCTCGCCAATTTCATCATTTGTTACCAGCGCCGGTATATCGGGCACCGATTGGTCAATGCCTCCAACATTCTCCTGCGATAGTCCCAGTGAGAATGACGGTAATTCGATCAGAGATAAAAGGAATTCGATCTGGGAAAATGGTAACTTTATGTACTCAGCTTCGAAGCTAAATATAATTAGCAACTACGTAAATTTTTATGATCTAATTTGGGTGTGAGCATACCTCAGTGTCAGCTAGTGCCTCTTCTTCATCGACTGTAGGCAGTTGAGAAATGTGGGATGTGTGCTCGTCAGATACTATGGGGGTGCCTTTAAATCCTTCCACTTCCGTAAAAACAACATGTTCCACGCTTTCGTGAACTGTAGCTGCGCCCAAAGGGAGGTGTGACTATTCTCTGTTGCCGTTAACTGTAAGAGGGTAGGACCTATTAATTATATTAATGACTATATATAAAGTGTAGCAGTTGTAGTAAACCACCATATACTTACATCATATGGGTTTGCGAACTCTTGAACATCATTGATCACCTTGTTAATTACCTCGTCCGCTTGTGATTGGCTATCGTTGTACTCAGCGTGTGGCAATGGCTCTTTCCTTGTTAATGGCGACCCCGCCACACCTAATTGATTTCCATGATCCTCAGGTGATAGCACCGGTCCAGCAGAATTGGCAGCGTCAACATTTTCTCCACCGCTCTGTCCTCTCCCACTAGTGTCTTCCTCGCGCACTGAGGTAGGCATTTGTTTTCCAAGAAAACCAATGATGCTCCAAATCACTTCACCCTCCATCTTCTCACGTTGAGCTATAATAACTTTGGCAAGACTCTGCTCGATTTTTGCATCTTTAATTGATAAAGCATCCGCAATCTTCTTGTTAATTAAGCCTGCAACAAGGTTTGCAATGCGGCTGGAAGAACCAATGTCAACTGCATCCGTAGCGAGAACATCGGGTTGACTCTCTGGTTCCTTTTTATCTTTACCCTCTTTTTCTTTTTGTTTCTTTTCAGCCCTCATACGAGAAAGATCGACGCCGGTTAAGCCCCCAACAAACATTGCCTTATTGAAAACTACTTTGCCATTTTGAATTAGGCGGACAAGGTTATCGACAGTCTCATCGTCGATCTCGTCATCCCACTCCAACTGATTACGTGAGTGTGTAGTGTCCTCAATCATGGATATGACCTCCGTCTGAAATGCATAGAAAATAAATAAGCAGCTGATCATTTTAGTGGTATGTGTCAATGGTGACGCTGATACTACCTACTAGTACATATGTATAACCTTAGTAGCCACTTAATATGTTGACTTATAACAAACCATGTGATCGTTAAGTGTCTTTAGTTACTGTAACCCCTAGTAGTGCATTCGCAGATAGAATGATGTAGGGGATTAGAGCAGGTTAGCAGCCAATAATATTAATACCAATTACTTGTCGCTAAGTTGTATTAATAAACTTAGCATCTAACTTTTCTCTTGTCTAGTACTACAGCTATTTATCACGTATCAATCTTAGCAACAGTCATGTATCGGTGGATGGTCTAAGTTTTTAAAAGCAATCTAACCTTTGTCTCCTCATCTAGGTCTCTGACGTGAGTTGGGTTGACATAGTATCGGACCGTCTTGGGCTGTGGCGCGGGGGCCTCTGTATCCTCTTCTAATTCAACTTCAATGTCGTTACATCCCGAGTCAGATTCACTGTCAGACTCAATCACAACAGCAGGTTCCGCCTAATCTGAGGAACGGCAGCCATGAATACAAGTTGAATGGCATCTACGAATCCAGGCAATGCAATACTGGATTGGGAGAGTAAGAGTTCGTCTTTCTTCTTGATTCCAGTTACCAGCATCTCAAATGTTACTCTCCCCCAGGGGTAAGCAAGAAACTCACTGAAGTCACGAATCAATTCAACGTGCTCAGGGATAATACGGGGGAGGTGAGATGTCGGAAGTAGAACGCATGACGTGAATGCAAGACATGCATACTTCAGCCGCATCTCGCGGTCTTTAACCTTCTTCTTTTCAGCATTTCAATCGCCGCATCAACTGGACAGAACTTGAGAGACCCAAAGAGTTCACCCCAATATAGCTTCTCCGTGATAGGATTCTTCTTCCTTTTGATGTTCTTTTTGATAATCTTGTTGCAATTAAGCCCAGTTACATGCGCAAACTCTTGAAGAGACATCCTGATAGGTTTACCAGCGAACAAGAACCAGATCTCGTATTTTTTCTTCACCTTGAGCATACGCACAATGACGAACTGACCAAAGGTACCTGAAAACGAAGGGTTTTCTGCCTGCGATATGATCTTCCCAAAGGTTGTATTCCGCATAAACTCGACTTCATCAGGTTCCAAGGCTTCAATTATGGAATCAATTCTCTTGGGTTTGTGGTAGGTGTTCACTCTCTCTCCAGCCGGTTCTTCACAAGTGGCAAACATGCGTTCTGGAATCTGTATCTCTTCCATATCGTCTGTTGGGAACTGCGAGATTTCCGGAAGTTTTTGGAGAGAAAAATATTTTTGTGGCTACTTCAAGACTGAGAAATGATAACGGTGACTAGAAGGTGGAGACTTTACCATCGACCTATTAAATTCAAAAAAGAAGTAATTCAAGGCTCTTCAATTGCCCCCAGTGTCATTTGGGAAGATCTTAGAGTTACAATCGATGGCGTGTGATAGGTCTCGCCCTATACTAGTGTCTGACATCAATTATGCCAGCTGCATGTGCTACGTTATTAGGCGCTGTAGGGGTCTTTCGGTATATAAAAAAATGTACAGTACCATAAAAAGTGAAAGGGTAGTTCTCTAATTTCAGCGATTTCCGTGTGTATAGCGCCTAATTACTCTTTTTAAAAATTATGCTCTGTAAAAACTAATATTTAGATATCGTCTTTTTGCGTATGTAAATGTGTAAGTGTATTTACAAAAACGTGGTTATAATGTTTGCTAATATTATTTTTTAAACTGCATTGATTGTTCTATTCATATCTACTAAGAGTACCCTAATATAAATATTTTATTATCTATCTTTCTATTTAAATGACATATAATATAAACTAGCCTTTGACCCATGTCAATTTACAATATCAAATATTTATTATTGTTTAACAATATATTTTATATTTGTATATGTGTGAACTTGTTAATAGTGTATCTATGTTGATAAACAAATCCAAATGATAAATTACATTAGTTGTTTCTTATTATATCCATTAGCCAAGAACGAATCCAGATATCCGAGAAATTTAGGGTACCCGGATCCGGATCCGTCGGATCCATGGATTTATTATCCGGATCTGGACTCGTGGCTTCCGGATATCCGGATTTTGGATATCCGTCTAGATGTTATATTACCCACAAGTATCCAGATTCGGATCTGGAACCGTAAAAATAATTAAAAAAACATTTTGTTTAAAATACCAATTTTTTTAAATAATATATAAATTGAATATTTATACAAGATTTATAGATATATATATATATATATATATATATATATATATATATATGTGTATAATATTGTAAAAAATAAAATAAAATATTATAAATTAATTTATGTATAAATATTATTATATCAATAAATATTAATAAAACTAAAATTTTAATATATTTTAAAAATACGGATCTGAGTCCAGATATTTGGACTTAGAAATTAAGATATCTGGATTCGGATTTGATGGATCCAAGATTTTACTATCCAGATTCCGATCCGGACACAAATTGATATCGTCGAGAAGAATAATAGATATTGTATTTTTTTTTATATATAACCAATTAGAATGAATATTGATATACTTTTTTGAAACAGAAATTGTTTCGGAAAATAATATAGATCATACTTTTGCAAATGAAAATTTAATATTTCAATGCTAAATCATTAACATTATTTTCTATTTTCTTATAATTTCAAATATAGTTGGATAGATTATATGAGAAAACTTCAGATTAATATTTTTTTTAAACTAAGGTAGTGTTAACTAATTACATTATTCAATGTTTATAGTCTAAGCATGAGAATACATAAAAAAAAAATCAGTTTCGTTGTATATATATATATATATATATATATATATATATATATATATTTTGATTCAGTTTCATAAGAATTATATTATACATAAAAAATAATCAGTTTCGTTGAATATATATAAATATATATATATATATATATTTGATATTAAGGTAGTGTTGCCTTATTTGATGTTAAATTATATTTTGTATTGAAATAATCAGTTTTGTAAATTTAACATTGTAAATAGTAAATGATAATTATGATTTTTCATATTTTGATTGGTTGTTTATAATCCTATATGTATACTCTTAATGACTTATAGCTTCAACTTTTATATATTAAATAAAATAATGATGTAGCATATTTTGGTGTTTTAAAATAATATGTGAATATTCTCAATAATTTATAGCCTCAACTTATATATAGTATATATTATCTGTGAATATTTTCAATAGCATATAGCCTAAACTTTGAAAATCATGAGTTAAATTTATTTACTTATAATTGTTTGAAGCCTTGTATTTTTAAAAAAATAATTCTTATTTTGTATATTATTTTAGTTTTAAATTTCAAAAAACATTATATATATTAAGTGAATTTATTTATAGTGTTTTACTTTTGTTAAATTACTTTGTTTGACATGGGTTTCCATTTTATTTTTAAATGAAAATTGTTTTAGAAATATTGACGTTTTTGAAAATTAAAATTAAAATAATAATTTGTCATAATATAATTGGTTGTTTTAAATCATGTTTAGACACCTTGAGTACTTATAACCTCAATATGGTTTTATAACATCGCGTAAACTTTTATATAATATATATTTATGTTAAATTTCCAAATGTTTAGTATATTTATATGAGTCAATTCCATTTCAATTATTTATCTCGTAGTTTGCCTTTTTGATATTTAATTCCATTTTGTATTGAAATAATAAATTTTGAAAATTTTAACATTCTTAAAAATAATAAACTAAAATTATGATTTTTACATTATGATTTGTTTCTTATAATACAATGTGTACTAGATTAAGATTTTCGCCTTGTGCGGGATGAACAACTAAAATATTCATATATTTCTTTGGTAACCAAAATAAATAAAATAAATCTGACACTGGGAAAATGAGAACCACATAAAGCCGAAAGGAGTTATCGAAAGACTTGGGGAGCAAGGCTACTCATCTTAGTTATATGGGTCCATTCGTTGTTAAGCAAAAAAAAATTAAAAAATATGTCTCGGGAAAATGAGAACCACATAAAGGGAAAAGTAGATATGGAAAGACTTGAGGAACAAGGCTATTCATCTTATATTAAATGGAGTCATTACCAAAGTTTCAACTAGAGATTTTTGCATTACTAGGAAAAAAAAAAGCACACTATGAGTTCTCTGCTTCTCAGCCGTCTCTCTAGGCTCTGTCTGAGGAAACCACCTGCGCTAGGAGTTGTAAGCCACTCTCTCTTGTCTTTTTAATTTGTTATGTGATACTTTGTTTGTTCTTTATTTTTGGTTTTTTTTTTTTCTGATGCCGGATTAATCCGCAGAGACACCTCGTTGGTGCTCGTTTCTTGTCCGAAACCCCTCTATGTCACATCTACGGTGCTGAACATTGTGGAGAGAATTGGATTGAAGGGGAAATCGGTAGACTCATGATTACAGATTTTTCTGGCCCTAGCTGTTGGACTAGGGTTTTGGAAAAGACGGTGCCCATGGACATGATGGCAGAAACGGGAACGATGGGAGCATCACATGGCTGGGTACTTACTTCCAAATACGGCCCGTATCTTTCAGATGATCTCAACCCTGGAGTGTCGGAATCAGATTTTTCGGGAATCGTACTGCCTGATTTTGAAACCCTGCCTCATTGTCAAACCGAACTGGTAACAAACGTGGCCATGTCATCCTCTTCCCCTGATGACGAAGACTGCATCTTGGCCGTCAAATTCGTTGGACCTCAACTCAGCCTGTGTAGGCCTGCTGAAAAGAATAAAAAGTGGGTCAACATCAGAATCGAAGACCCGGCCTTCTTCAACTCCCGAGTCATGTATACAAAGAGAGATAAAAAGTTTGCCATGCCTGCTTATGGGGGCACACACATTGGATACTGGGATCTTGGAGAAAACTTGGAGAAACCAAAGCTGTGTAGAAAAGGCCTTTACACTCCTCAGTTGTTGCAGTCAGAATGGGAAGAATTAGATTTGTGTTGCACGGTCGAAGAGTTGGTGGAGTCACGATCGACGCAAGAAATGTTTATGATTAAGCGGTTCAGAAAGAGAAATAACAACAAGGGAGGGAGGATGGAAGAGCATCAAATCTGGGTGTTCAAGCAAGGTCTTAACAGATGTAACCCACTGCAATGGTGCTACACTAATGACATTGGAGATCTCTGCATTTTCCTCTCCAAGTCTGAACCTTTCTGTCTCAAGGCTAGCTCGCACCAGAAATGCCAAAATTCAATCTATTTCATTGATAAAAGCGAACGCGGAATATTCACTCTCGGGGGTAAGTGTAAGACAAGTAACTTCTCCAATTTCACTGCCCCTTACTTCATTCCACCTCAATCTTACCTCAATGCTAATCGTAGTAGCAATCCATCGAATTCTCCCTAAGCTTGCTCGCTTGCATATCAACCAGCTCTGCTTCATTTTTTTTATGTATTATCCATGATGCTTTGGCTACTATGGAAATGGAAATTCTAAAGTTTAGTTATGAGTGAGTAATGCAATCTCAATACATCCATGACAAGTCTTGCCTGAAATATACAGAAGTTGCACCACCACTAGCACCTCTTCTTGAAACCTGAGTACTAGCTTCAACCACAAGCAACTCCATCTTTTGAGTCTTAGCAAGTGGTCTCAATCCATCGTCTGTGATTTCCAAACACGTTGATCATTTCTACACAGTGAAAGAAACAAAACTAGTTGCAATATATGCAAGAGTAAAATAATATTAGATGAAAATAAACTATACTGAATAATGTTAACATGTTTATTTGTTTGGTAATGACAAATAGATTTACAAAGGCTTTGTGAGCCAAGTGAACGCAGGGTTGGTTAACCCCATCAGATGATGGGTGCCATCAACGTCGTGTTCACGTCGGACCTTTAGACCTTTACGGTCCGTTCTTGGATAGTATTGCTGGTTGCACCTTCGTCCGAGACACTTTCAGAGACATAACCACCAAGAACTGCACTAGACTCAGCATCACTAGCCAGTGGATCTAAGCGGGACTAGTGTCACTCTCTGGTTCAACATTTCCTCTCTCATCTTTTGGTTGATTTTCGTCAGTGAAAAATCTCTAACTAAGAAGTCTATGGTCCAGATGCATAGGTTTGAATTATTGCAATTCATTGAGTGAGCGAGCATATATGTTTTATTTTTATTCTAATACGTTAATGATATGCTTTTTTTTTAACACACGTTAATTAATGATATGCTTAAAATAAAGAAATCAAGTTTAGAAATGAATACTCTAGCCTCTTATACTGTTCTTTAATAATCAGGTGTTGTTCTCGTCTAACCGGTATGATATCATGATGAGTGACTTTTCTTCTCTCAAATAAGAGGTTCAGTCGTATTACTTAGGGATCAATCCACAAAGAGCTAAGGCAAACAATAGATCTTAATCAGTTTATAATTAAGCTAGGTAAACAGAGTAAATCAATAAACAACAGAGGTGAACAAGGCAGTTGTTCAGTTGATTGATTGATTGGTTGAGGTTGTAAACAATTACGAGAAAATAGCTAGATCTAGGTTT
>NC_027750.1:16258370-16284277 GCF_000695525.1 Brassica oleracea var. oleracea | reverse complement strand
TAGATCTAGGTTTCAGGTAATCATGATTATAATGATATATATATGTTTAGGTTGTCAGTCCTAGAGCTCGAATTCAAATGAGAAAGTATTCTAGCTTTTGCGTGCGAATAAATCCTATTGACTAAGTCTAATATCTCAGTTGTCGCTTCTGCGTGCGAATAAATCCTAGGCAAGCTTTAGCGAGCTGATCGAGGTTCACTAGTATTAACTAAATCAGATGTCACTTGTTTCTAGCAATCCTAGCTCAAGGGAATTAATTCAGGTAACAAACCATGCCGTCGCGTGCGCTTAATTATTCTAAGTTCAGAGTTGGAGTTAACTACTCTAGAACACAAGCATTACAAAAAATTCCTTGAAGGATATCTATCACCTTAGCGTATCTATAGTTTTGGTTAATCCTTCATAACCTTACTTTAAACCCTAAATCTAACAATGGTGATTACTCAGACATAGCAAAGGAGAACATAGCAAATATCTGAATAGAATGCATAAATAGAATAAGGTAGAAAAACTGGAATTCCAATACAAATCTCTGAAGGATTCTTGGATTTTCTCTCCAAACTAATAAAAATCCTAAATATGTTTGCTGTGAAAATCTGAAAGTATGAAAGCGTTTGTTGTCCAAAACAATGGAAGAGCACATAAATAATAGGTTAAAGTCGGTAGGGGTATTTCTGTAATTGATATGGAATTTGGGCTATAAATCGGCTGGGAACCAAGTCGGGCCTTACGCGCTTTGCTCTCGACCGACGACATGTTGTGATTTTCGATCGACGTTTGACTCTGAATGTCGAATTGGAGTGGTTCGATGGACAACTACGAGTTTCTTCAAACCTTATCTTCAAAATGCTCCAAAATCACCACATATCTCGAAAACATTCGTGGACCTGTAAATACTCTAAAAAGACTCCAAACATAATAAATAGGCTCTAAAACACTTATATATAATGGCTAAAAGCTGGTAAAATCCATGGTATACTATGGTACCATACACAAAGAGGAGGCGTAGTAAGATATGATTTGAGATCAGTTACGGCGGATTCGCATCTATCACTTCATTTGAAATCGTTTAGATTTTTGAGCGCCTCGAAAAAAGCGTGATATTAATCCGACAGGCTGAATATGAAGCTGGTACAGGGTGCCATTCTTCCTGTAAGCTTTTGTACTTCTTTTACGCTCATTGGTAAGAGAATTGTGGATAACAACCCTTATTTGCTCCAGGATAGCCCTCGATACCCCGATGAGTCACTATATATCCCAGTAATTTCATGGAACTAACGCCAAAAGAACACTTCGCAGGATTGAGCTTCATGATGTATTTCCTGAGGGTGGAGAAATCCTGCTGTAGATGTGATTTATGATCTTCAGCTTCCAGGGATTTGACATCTTCTACATACCTCCATGGTCTGGCCGAGCTACTCAGCTAATATCATGTTCACCAGCCTTTGATATGTAGAGCCAGCGGTCTTCAGTCCGAAGGGCATGATTTTATAATCTATACACGAGCATGGAAGAGTTACTGGCTAAGTATTTAATAGTAGGCTTTTAGTTATATACGAATATGTATACAACAAATAGAAAGGCTATTGCTTTGTCTCCTAAGGGTGAGCTCTTAATTTGTTCTCTCTCAGAGATGGTCGGGTTTGTGTTGACTCTCTTGTAGCTTCGCCGGTTTACTCTTGTAGCTAGGTCGAGGATTACGCAGGAGCCTCTTGTCTTTGGTGGTGTTATGCTTTTGTGACATCTGCTGAGTAGATGCTTCTGTGTCGAAGTCTTCTGCTCCCTTGGTTCAGTCTTCTAGTCTTATGTTCTGTTTAAAAGATAATGTTTCTGTAGCCAGGTGCTATGTTCTGTTGTTTAATCGGTTTGTTTAGCTTGTTTCTTATATGGGCTTAGTCTCAGGGGATATTTCTGTTTCCGCCTGTTTAGTGTCTGTACTTTCTTGTGTTCATCTTGGTTTGCTAACGAAATTTACAGAGGAAAAAAAAGTGGTGTCTCCTAATCCATTGAGGGTTCCAAAAAGAGGCAGCCAAATGTGTCGCATTCTATTATCAACTCACTCACTCTCTTTAGGTTCCTTTCAAAAAGTTTCACATAACGACAAAAATTCAATCCTGGTGCCTTATTTATTTACAAAATGTGTCTTCCAATTTCCAAGAGTCTTCTTACCAGTTACCACCCAGGTACAACGCATAACATTCTTTTCCCACATTAAAGATAAAGAAAGCATATCCATTTTATAAAGAATTCATATACAAACACACATTTCTTTTGTAAGCCTCCTTCTGTATAGTTAAAATTGTGGATAAAAATAACCATGAGAGGCATTTTCACTGGGAGGTTGTTGCCGGAAATTAGAGAATCCTGATGATGCTGCTGCAACTGAGAACAACTGTGGTGGTTGGGCGCCTGGTTGTTGCGGTCTCATGGTGCTAGTTTTGCCAGGTCTATGCCATCCCCAGTTACTCATCATCCCTCCTTCAGCTTCACTTATATTCTCCTGAAAAATCAAAACATAACATTAAAACCAACATCAAACATTGTTTCACTGTCTGGAATTGTGTTGTTTGACTTCAGATACTGTTCTCTTTACCTTAAAGTTAGCACGATGGTCCGATGAACCATAAGGAAGAGGTGTATTCACCGGCTTTCCCATGAACTCGGTATCTATCTGCAGTTTTAAACACTTGTAAGAAACAGTGTCCAAAATCATTTTGAAGGAATCTTCAGAGATTGGATATTGAGAAATTACCGTCCAGCTAACTCCGGGTGGAGTTTCATACGGATTAGAAGGGAAATGAGAGAATCTCCCATTTTGCTTTGCCGCATTCCCAGGAGAAAGAGAGATTCCCAAGTTGAGATCAAGTTTGTCATGACCACCTTCATAGAGATGAAGAAAACAATCAGAGCTGTTTTCTATAGATTGATGATGAAAATAGTCACAAGATTACATACTCTCAGAGTTTATCTCATTCTGGTATGTACTAAGCTCGAAGTTTGTGACTGCTTCCCTACCATTAGAGCTTATCGCAGCCTTGTTGTATGCCCTGTTTTCAAGAAGAAAGTGTTCAGAAAGAGAGAAACTCATGTTGGATCTTGAAAACTAATGAAGTTCATCTTAGGGAGGTGTAATTCTTTTTCTGGTAAACAAATAAATCATGATCATTATAGGACATTGCAGCGTCTACTTCAATTCAACCATTTTAAAATCTCCAAGACTGAACAATCGTACCATTTGCTAAACATTTTTCTTTACTTCACCATTCCTAGTGTCTCATTTTAGAGAACAACACTGAAGACAACAAGGAGAAAAGTTGCTCACTTTTTGGCAAGAAGCTGCGCCATCCCAGCTTCCCATCCGCCACATTTGTGTAATGTAACCCCTCTATACTTTGAGCTTCCCCGAGAGAAGCCCGTGCTCTGGCGACGGAGTATGTGCACAAACTCTTCCTTACTCAGGTTCTGTACCTGTTTTTAGAGGATAATAACACACTCAAACAACATATTCCATAGAAGAAAGATATAAAACCAAAACTACATTCATATCAAAAAAACCTGTTCCATATCTTCCTCGTAATCACCAACAGTAAAGTTGATATCAGCATCAACTCCTCTGAATTTTATAGCTGCTCGATCATAAGCTCTGTGTTTATTTAAGAAAAAAAAAAAAACTTTCTTTATCTGATTCATGTACAAATCCTTCCTAATCCAGAAGTATAAAGCTGAGAAGAATAATCTAAAAAGTACCTAGCAGCGGCATGAGCAGTGTCAAAACCACCTACAAGTGAGAAATCAAGAAGAGAGTTAAAGATGAAATCAACAAAACTTGTCGTTCTATCAACAATCGTTTAAATTATTAATGCTACCTAAATAAACTTGTTTCCCACAATCCCTGCAAAAAAAAAAAGAGAGAGTTTTTGACTTGATCAAAAAATTTCACAAAGATAAGTTACAAAAAAAAAAAAAAAGAAAAAAATCACAAAGAACGAATAAAAGTTGAAAAAAAAGAGTGATTGTGAGTTACCAAATATGTGATTCCCATCTACCAGTTCTTCTATAGAAGGTGACTCCTCTATACTGCGAGCTTCTTGACCTCGGTCCTCTCCGGCTCTTTCTCACCTGAGCCGGCGCCGGAGCAGGAGCCACCGATTTCGTGTCAAAAGAGAGATCCATCCAGCTTCTGGAGCTCGAACCTCGTAGATGCCCGCAGTCTCCAGCCACCGGGAAAAACTCCTTGGTAACGCCGGCGATAGAAGCGGTGCTTTCGTCTCCTCCTCCGACTTTTAATATATCGAAACTGTGAGTGAAGGCGCGAGTCGAGCAAGAGTCGTCGTCTGCATCTGCATTGATTACCGATGACGTCGACGTCCCTGACTCATCCACTCGGTTCCCGGAGCCGTCTGACGTCTGCCGATCTGCGTACTGAGTCGACTCGGGAGAGTCAGCGTCGAGGTTGAGATCCAGCATCTTTGCGACAAAATACTATAAAATCTAGTCAACACGATCACACAATACACGAAGAGAGAGAGAGAGAGATGATCGGAGATTTTCGAAGAACTAACGGTTTTGAGACGTTGATCAGTTTAAAAGTGACGGCGAAGAGTGAGAAAGAGAAGTTTCATTAACGGAAATAATGTTAACGCCGGCGAGAGACTGTTAAAAGTAGGGAGACGTGTGAGGGAACATTTCATATCCTTTCTTAGAGGAGACTGATCCAACATTTATACTAGTAAACTACTATATGATATTATTATCGGTAATGTTGTATAACGTTATTTTCTTGTTGGTCCTTTTTTGGCCGTGGTCTACCGGCTTACCAGGTTTCCCGTTGTTTTTTATTCACTTTTAGATTTTTTATTTCAATTACGCACTGCTGCTTTCTGGTCAATGCTTTTGGTTTACTAACCTCGGCAACGGCTCGACGGGTTAGGCATTTTTTACCTAATTAAGATTGTAATTCTCAAAGGAATTCCATTCAAATAGTCTAAATAAATATCATAATTAAAATTTGAAAATATTGTTAAAAAAATTATAACTTGGATGGTAAAATAATAATAATCTATTTTCAAAAAAACTGTATGTTTAAATTTGTTTATTTCATACGTAAATAAAATAAATATGCATAAGTTACCAAAACATATTTTTCTTCATCTATTACTTATTATTCATATATATTCTTTATATCTCCCATATGTTATTCAAATAATTTCAGGTTCTTAAAACTAGTTGAAAAATAAAATACTACCTGCAAAAAATATTAAACAATATATAATTTAATCTTGGAGAATTTTTATTTTACCATTTTATTGGTACCATTATTCATGTTTACTATCACTTAAGATACATTTTCAAAAATATATTCTTCATTAAGAGGCAAAAGACTCTTATAATCTATATATATAATAAATAATTATTTAAATAAATAAAAACTTTTTTATGTTTTCGAATTGTGTTTTTTCAAATTCGAACTTTTTTCTAAAAAACAAATTTTGAATTTTTTTCCGAATTTTTTTTTCAAATTATCTTTTTAAATTCGAAAATTCATTTTGAAACTATTTTTAAAAAAAATTAAGTATTTATTTATATATTTATTAGAACCCTAAACTCCACATTCTAAAAACCTACCACACCCCTCAACTTTAAACCTTAAGTCTAGATTAGTCAATCCTAGGGTTATAAATGTATTTTTTTCTCATAGGTAAAAGTGGTTAAACTTTTTTGAAACTTTCTTGCAGGATCTTGATATCCTCCAAATAGCTTGCAAAAGCGGACCATTCTTCTGGTTCTGAAACCATCTTCACCATTTGAGAACAATCCGTTACAAACATGACCTGAACCTGAAGTAAATTCTTCATACACTCCATTGTCCAAAATAGCGTTTCCACCTCTGAATGAAGCATGGATAGACTAGCCTAACATTTATTTCCCCCATCAAATCCTAAAAGCCTTCTAGCATACTATACTAACCTTGTCCTGAAATCAGCTCGTTATCTTTCCATGCACCATCTGTAAAACACCAACGCCCTGGAATAGATGGTAAGTTGAAAGCCTCCAGAGGTTGTGCTGTCCTTGGAGGTTGTGTTATCCTCTGTGTGTTCACCACATGTGATTCAACCCAAAGTGTTGATTATGTTTCTGCCAATTTAAGTGTTTCTCTAGGATCAATCTCGAGATTATTAAATACATTGTTATTCCTTTGTTTCCAAATATACCATAAGATTTATGCAAATTGATGATCATTCATTTTCAGGTGAACTCTTCAGAATATGTCATCCATATTTGTGAAGAGGGAACTAAAGGAAAAAATGGTTGGATTTGATGGGATATGTGAGAGTGTCCAAACCTAACGTGCTGGAGGATATTCAAAGAAAATATGGTTTATCGATTCCTCTGAAGCTCCACATCTGGTAAAACATATATCCCATTGTAGTCCTCTTGCTTGCAGATTTTTCTAAACAGCTATTCACCCTGACACCAATTGCCATAAAAAAATACTTCATCTTTGGTGGACACCGTACTTTCCAGCATAACGCTTTCAATATATCAATTGTAGATTCGAACACTACTGGTGGTTTTTCTTTATCTGGGTAAACTCCTTCTACTTACAATCCTGATTTAACCGTGTATTTCTCATTGTTTGTGAAATGTCATTCATCCCTATTCACTATATGAGTTTTACTCAATGGAATGCTTTCAATGATTTTTGCATCCTGAAGATCCACTAAAATCCAAATTGTCTCCGAGTTCCAAGTTCGCAAAGATGAATTAATGAGAGATTTAACTTAAAGGTTCATCCAGAAGTAAAAGTGGTTAAGATAAACATAAAAAATGATATTACGAATGTGATATTTTTGCCAATTTTCCTTTAATCTCTTGTAAACATGTGAGGTTCTGAAAATACTATATCTGCATTTTTACTAGAATAAATATTCAAACACTAAAACAGAAATAAATGTATATTCCAAAACACTTTAAATTCACAAACCAATATTTCTGGTAACAAATATTTAAATTTATTCTTACGTATATATTTTTTTTGTTCTGCATTAAATATTCAAATTTCGACCAAACGCAAAGTAATTTTAAGAATGTCTTCTTTTCTACGAGATTTTTAAAAGTTTATTCCTTACGCGAGTAGTGATTGTTTTAATTTTACTTATATGTCAGTACCACATTCACTCTCACAAAAAAAAACACGACATCGTTTGGTAAAAAATATGACATGACATTATCTTATTAAAACATGTAGAATGATAAATCTTTTGTGTTTTGGTAAGATTCCTAAAATGAGATAATAAAAGTAGATACATACCATATATATAAATCATCTACAATTCAAATTTTAAAATAATATAATTACAAAAAGATTTAAGAAAATGTCCACATCAACTAATTATAAAAAGTTAGCCAACTTTGTATAAATATCAATATTTTTTTAAACTAAATGTAGGTATACCTAAACAAATACAAAACTAAGATAATCTTATAAAATTCAAAATTTTATGGAGAATTAAAAATTCAAAAACATTCTTCGATACACAATCATCACAATGAAACGATTAATCAAATTTTCAATTGTTGAATTTATTTGAATTTAAACTAAAACAAAAAAAACAAATTATTATTAACCAGTAGATCAAAATTTTAACTATTAATAACTTCAGTTTTTGTCTTATATAATATTATTTTGTGCATTGCATAAGAAAACACCTAGTCAAAATTAAAATATTAAGCATACAAATCATAATGACCAAGTATGCCAAAGTCTAATAATGTTTACACATTTCAAAATCAAACCCTATAAATATTTATTTTCTTGTCTCTGTTATAACAAAACATCCGTGCCTATGTAACCAGAACTTCCAACATATATTAAGACCAAAAAAATAATGGTGAATAAGTTTTTACTTGGTGGTCGTAGTTCTTCTTTAGTTGTGTAGTTTATGTTGTTTATTTATTACCTATTTGTTTTTGAATCATTTTTAGTTTTTTTCTGAACGTCTGAGCCAACAATTATATCATAAAATGCATGTATGACTGCGCCACTCCGAACCGTCGTTTGAGATCTATGTTCGATGGTATGCATTTCACCATGATCTCCTGATGTAAAAACATTAATGAACTATTGGTCAAACCACTGGACTAACGGGAATTCTACTGTGATGTTTTTAATATAGTTAATGGCTTCATAAACTCTTACGAGCGCGCAACCAGTCCTCTGATTTTTTAGCTAAGACTGCAATAACTTTTCGTAGGGAGTTACTTTTTATTGGTTGTTCTATTCCGATCTGGTTATCCAGACCACCTCAAGTGGTCAAGTTTGAGTAATAGAATCACCGTTTGACGTAAAAAAAGAAAAAAAAAAAAACTCTTACGACAACCAATATTGAAAATCTAAATTTTTATCAGTCAATAAAGCGAAGCTTAACTATAGCAAACTATTAATTAAACTTGCTTGTTACGTCATTAACTCTTTCTATAGCAAATAGATTTAAATTACAGTCAGGAAATCTACTCTCTTTCTAATAAAATCAGATTAGATATATCTTCTAAAGAAACCATTGATGTTATGCCAGAAAATATCTGACAATCTGACCCATCTAGATCGTGAACTGAGTACTACCGCACATGTTAATAGTATAAATATAAACACGTGAGATTGTGAAGATCTGTCTTGTTGGACGGCATCGTCCTTTTTCACAATGGTCAATAAGGTGGTCAGTGATCTAACGGCTGGGGTTGCCCAAAGTCTTATATACTATTCTCTTAACGCTAATCTAAAGAAGATTAAGAACTTGTGATATCCAATTTCTATCCCCCTACATGTGATTCACGACCATGAGTAACATGTGACTGTCTCGTCTTTCTTACTTTCTTCCTTTCTTTCTCGTACCTCTCTTACTTTTATGTCAAAAGATTATATACTGTATATACTTTACTTCATTGAAGCTTTCTTAAAATCATATTTTGCCGATAGTAACTTTTTTTTCTATTGTTGTAAGAGTTCCATACTTCATATTTTGTATTAAAACAAATATACTGACTTCAATATTCATCTCTAGGGCCCTCTCTAACCACTACACTATTTTAGTGTTAAAACTACATCATTTTAATATAGTTTTAGCACCAAATTTATTTTCATCTCCAACCACAACACCAAATATCACACAAAAAAAAATATTCTCTATTATTATATTATTATATAAAAGATTCTCTTAACTATTTAATATTTTAATACTCATTATTCTTATAACATACAAGTAACTATTTTTAATAAGAACTAGATTAACAATTTTAAAACAATAATTATAATTATTGAATAATACTTTAGAAATACATATGAAATTAAAATAACTAAAAACATACAAACGAAAATACATATAAAATTAAAATAACTAAAAACATACAAACGAAAATACATATAAAATTAAAATAACTAAAAACATACAAACGAAAATACATATAAAATTAAAATAACTAAAAACATACAAACGAAAATACATATAAAATTAAAATAACTAAAAACATACAAACGAAAATACATATGAAATTAAAATAACTAAAAACATACAAACGAAAATACATATAAAATTAAAATAACTAAAAACATACAAACAAAAATACATTGCATAAAAAAAATACAAAGACAGAAGGTCGAGCTAGCAAAAATGAAGGAAGAGAAAAAAATATTATTCTCAAATTTGAATTCTATACCTGATCATGTGTCTCGTGTTTACATCGAAAGTAAAAAAAAAAAATTTAAGAAAACGAGCTCAAGCAAGTCAATCTGATGAACAAGGAGAAGGTGACCAATACCAATATCATGGATCTCAATATCGAACATCACAATATCAAGGAGATCAAACTGGAGGAGAACCATCTCAAAGAGAACAAGTTCAAGGTGAAAATCAAATGTCACCAAATGATCAAGAAGATTATACCCTGTATTATAACTATCTTGATGGAGCTGATAATAATTTTCCGGGCTATTAGACTATTGTGTTAGCTTATCTGATGTTTTCTATTTTTCTTTGTTTGCTAATTTATTTTCTTGTATGCACTTTTTATGTCTGTTTGGTGTTTATTTGAGTAATTTAATGTATTTTAAATAAATTTTATGTATTTTAAATCTATTTTATGTATTACACTAATTAATCATTTATACTAACTAAAATTTTAAAAATACATAAATATTTATGATAAGTAAATTTAATATAATAATTACATAACAGTGAGTTTTATTTGTAATTTGGTGAAAATAAACATAATCAATTAAACTAATTAAACAATAAAGGAAATTCAAAAAAAAAAAAATTATACCGTCGCTACAGTGTCACACTAAATATTGTGTAACACTGTTGCATAAAACACCATAACACTAATGCCGTTGAGTTTGCCGTCACGTTGGAGAAGAGAAGTCAAATTTTTACACTATAATAGCGTTTTCACGTCTCCCTTGGAGATGTCCTGAGAAAAATTATTTAGATATTAGATGTGTCAAGGGTTTGTTAGCCTTTTTATTTTTACACAAAGTTTGTTAGCCTTTGTTATCTCATAACTCTTGGTATACAAAAGAGTCTATGTAACATTTACCGCATATTCTTATAATAATTTAGGTAATACTTGCAAAATACTAATCTTACAAAATTATAAAAAAGTTTGGGATCCTCTTTCATCATTCTTATAACTAATTAATAGTATTATGTAGGCCTGGGACGGATCGGATATCCGGGCAATTTTAAGGTATCCGGATCCGGATCCTTATCCGGCGGATCCATAATTTTACTATCCTTATCCGGAAATGAAAATATATTAAATAAAATTAATTTTTATATATAGATATTACTATTTTTGAAATATTTATTAATAAAACTTACGGATCCGGATATCCGGACTTAAAAATTAAGATATCCGGATCCGGATCCGGCTTTGACGGATCCAACATTTTACTATCCGGATCCGGATTCGGCCCCTCCGGATATCCGGATTTTCGGATCGGATTCGGATCGAATCTCGGATCGAATCCGGATCTCGGATAAAAGTCCCAGGCCTAGTATTATGATAGTTGTTCGATTCATGCGAGATAAAATATCAGCGACATCTTTTAAAAGCAAGCAGTGTAGACACCTTGCCGACAAGGAAATATGCAAGTGGGTAGATAAATGTTCTTTTAATTAAACATAATAAATTTGAAAAAAAAATAATATAGTGAACTTTTTTTGTTGGACGCGATGGCTGAAAAAAATATTTATGGGGATGTGATTGTTGAAGAGATATGTTTATGGGTTGTGACATGTGATTAGATGACTACGGAAACTACTAAACTTTTGAGCTTCTTTTTATTCACCGTAACACATGTTTCAAGTGGGAATGTTTTTTTTGAAGAAAATCAAGTGGGAATGTTACAACTTAAATTCTGAACTTCTTTCTGATATAGAAATTATGAACTTCTTTGAAGATTGTTTTATTTTAGGATTGTCTTTAGAACAAAGGATAAAGTGCAACATTTTAAAATGAATCTTAAAAATGCATCATTACGTTTTTGTAAAAACAAAATGAAAATTTGAAAAGTTTAAATAAGAAGCAAAGTTGAATTTGAGAAATAGAGGAAAATTAATTCAGAATAACGAGGCAGGTGGTCGGAATTTTTGACTAGTAACTAATGAATACATACCAATAAAATCTAACATATAGATTTCTTGTTATATGGGAAATGCCAAGATGCAGACACGCATTTTTGTCCATACATTTCCCCTAAAGATCCTCCCAAATTAGTTGGCTCCCATGATTTTGACGTTTCCCTATCATTATGTATCTCATTCACATCCCAACACTGTTTTGCCTTTTCCATATATATTAGTTTCCTTTTTGATTTTAAAAACTATTTTTGTATATTACAACGTTAGTATCTTTGTTTTTTCATGTATCAGTTTGAGTGGTACTACTACATTGTACTTTCCGTTTAAAAAAAAAATTATTATAAAGTTTGAATGATAGTTGTGTTTCTTATAAATGATAGAATCCAGTCTTTCAGTAGTTGTAAATATATTTAAAACACAATCCTAGAAAAATATAGTTGATTTCTTCCAATAACTGAATACTGTAATTGTGCCCCCATCTTTGCCATAATAAACATATGTCGGCATGAAAAAGGGTGAAGTTAGTTGATTAGAAAATTCAATTGAATTGGTCGACCAAAAAAAAAAAAGAAAAATTCAATTGATTGACAAAAAAAAAATTCAATTGAAAAAAAAGAAAAGAAAATGATTAGAAAAGAAGAAGAAATGCATTTTTTGTTGCTATCTTAGTCAAACAGCAAATACTTTTGTGCCCCTTACCCATGATGGTAAGTGCTAACCAAGTCTTCAACCTTAAAAGATACATAAACCTATAAAAACTTAAGATCTGGAAAACATAAACTATTCCAATTCTGGTTACTCCCAATAATGGACCTCTTTGTTACTTGCTAGGGCCGGTGCGTGAGGAAAATGACAAATTAAAAAGAAAGTCTTCAATATTTGCAGATAATGTAAAAAATCTTATACACCCAATGATACTATGCCAAGTGTGGATATGCCACATGATTCGATGGACGATATTTTTGGCTTTGCTTTCCAGTCTCACCATCGCTGATATAACATCCAAATACAAATTAAAAAAAAAAAATCTATGTGATTAGTAGCACAATGTAAATCATAAGAGGTTGAAATGGCTTCTTCCATTGCTAACTAGACAACCTGAAGCAATAACCGATTAAGAATAACAATTCAATTAGATCTTTATAGCATGTATGGTTAATTTACAGGTTGCTCTGTAACACGTTGGGAATGTACCTTGCAAGCTGAATCTGATTAGTTTTAGAGACTTCGCTAGGACTTCTTATTCACAGATGTTTCTAAATGAATGGACGGATGGACCGCCTGCTCATGTTAAAGAGAATGGTAAACTGCTTATGATGTTTGCATTTTCCAGAGACCGTGTTTCCCACAATAACTGTTAGATATCATCCACAATCACGACAATATTATAAAAAAAAATTGGGTCAAAGACTTTATTATAATTAAGATTCACAAAATTACTATAAAATATTTTCATTTAAGTTTTAAAATTTTCAGTTTTACTATATAAATGAATGTTCACTTCTTTAAATGATGTGATGTTGCATATTGAAAGAACCTTTCTAGGCTTCGTAGATCCGTTAGCTCCCATGATAAAAACAACCATCCGTCTGGAAGAAGCAATTCTTCAACTTGGGCTACATATGGTTTGTTTAAACATTTATGCATACATACAAACTCGTCTCGAACTATTTGTGGATCATGTGCAAATTTTATATATAATGGCCAAACACAAGTTCGTGGTAGAGTTTTTTCAAAAAAAAAAAAGTTCGTGGTAGTGTTATTCATCATTTAGAGGACTATTTCTCAGGACTAACATGTTGTCGCAACAAATAAATGAAAAGTGAATTCAAGCTAAGACGTAAACAAAGAATATTTTTGTGTTTCTTAAAAATGTATACGATCAAATAATGTACATAACGGGGCTTAACAAACCATATCCTAGAACATGAAAAAGAAACAACACCCAACTAACTAAATTAATTTCATAAAACTAGTTACCATGTTAATTGTTGGAACTTTTTGACATGTTGAAGAGGCTAACTTTTTCGACTTTTCTGGTGGCCTTTTTGGCGAAACCGGTTGTCGCTGTGGCAGGATTAATAGCTCATTGAAAAGCTTTTAACCAGCACTGCAATCTGATATATTCAAATGTCAAAATAAAGTTGAATTAAATGAGAAATGAAGTGATGAAATTGTAACTTGATGTGAACAAATCAGTGACAATTTTTCTTAAGTGTTTAACTCAACAAATGTCCCACCTTTGTTCAAAGGCTTAAAAGGAGATAGAGGATGGCTCATGTGCGTGCGCTGAGCCGTGATGTCGGCAGGGCCGAGTCTTGGTGGAGGGACTCCGACCAAATATCCTTTTTGGACCAAATTAGTTTGTGTTTTTTTATATAAAAATTTTCATTTTTTCTTACCACTATAGTTTTAACTAGTGAACTTGAGACAGATTTCTCATGACACCAATTCTCAAATGTCTCTTTCGAATGAATCTGTTGGGCTTCTTTTGTGCAAGAGTTATTCACAAAATACAATCAAAATTGCTCTATTTGTCAATTATCCGCATCTTTTGTCAAAACGAACAACTTTATTCTTTATCTGTTAAGTTTTTGCAATAAATTCTTTAAGTGGTTTAACATCTTCAAACCATATCGAATTTTATCTTGTCAAAGTGTAAACAATTAATAACATGCATAGTAACATGTATGTACATATTTATATATTTTATCTATATAGTTTTTATTTGTAATGCAACATACTTCAAAAATCTGATAAATTATCCAATCTCCAAAAGAATTGGAAATATTACTAATCTCGAGGATGGTTTGTACAAATTTAATATGGTTTGATTAAGTTGATTTATATATCAATTAAATCAGTTTTCTCGAAATTGATTTTAGTAATTAAATAGTTTTTTTTTGGTCTAAATGTTAAGAATAATTAAATAGTTTCTTAATTTGTTTATGAATGCATAATTTATTGACATTTTTAGGAGTATATATTTGTTTTGTTATAATATTTCCATCATCTCTATCAGATATTTACGTCCGAACAGTCATGTGTGACACAACATGATGCTAAATGTGACGGCAATGTAGTACACCCTCCACAATGGCAGATTCGTTAAACTGTTCATCGGGTGCAAAATCAAAATTAGCTGGTTCAACCACTTGTCATATAGTTCTAATTAGGCAAATGCAATAACTACTAACCAATACAAAATCAATATAATATATGATATTTTAAAATTAAGAAATCAGTAAATATCAACTATATTTCAAGAATCAACAATTAAAAAACATCTCGATACACAATTTCTTATTTATTAGATCTCAAGACTTGTATATATCGTAAGTTATATAAGTTTTGTATATAGTTAGGAAATTATTTGATATAGAAAATATCTATCTATCTACCTATCTATCTATTTATTCTATTAAAATATAATTACTATTTTATCTACAGTTAACAAATCATAATAAGACCATTTAATTAATTATTTAATATGACATTATTTACATTAATCAATCAAATATATAACATTTTTTATAAAATCTTAAACGACTATATGTCTATTCTGATGACAAAAAAACATTTTAACTATATTTGAATTTTATTTTTAATTATAAAAATATCTATTGAGAAAAAATCTAACAAAATTCTATTAAAAAATTTAAAGTATTTTTATTAAATAATTCATTAACTAATTTCGTAATTAGTAATTTAATATGATTATAAATTAATGTGAATTAAAATTTTTATTATAAAAACAAATTTATGCTATTTTATAAATTTTATAATTATAGTCTATGCTATATGAATTAAATAAGATGAACATATATTAAACTGGTAAATTAACCTATTTACTTTTTTAAATGCTTTCATTTAAATAAATTATCATTCACTGTTAAAATGGTTAAAATTTGTAAATTATATATTATTTTAAACATAAATTAAAATTAATTACATATGTTATATATCTACAACTATATATTATCATTTCCTTTATTTTTAAATTTACAACAATATATTATATAGAATGATTATACACAAAATATCATAGTATATAATAACCTTTAGTTCATATAATTTAAAAATATTCTATTAAAAACTTTGAAATCTTAATAATTCATTAAAGATATTAATGAAAAAATAATTTAAGTATAAATTTAATGTTTTTTTAATTATAAAAATATCTTTTGAGATAAATAGAAAAAAAAACTTACCAAAAATAAAAATATTTTTATAAAACAATTAATTAGTGTAGTAACAAAAAAAAAATGAAAAGTAATATAATCTTCCAAACTCAAAAATATATGTGTAATTTTTCAAATTTCTCTTGACCAATATAAATTTTGAAAATAAATATTTCAAATTAAAAATAATAGTATTCGGAATTCTACAAAAGATAAAATTATAGATGCTAAAGTTTTTTTTTTGAAATGCAACACGAAAAAGAAAATTATTTTGTAAAATCAAAGGTAATATAGTATTTAAAATATTAATTTAATAATAAAAATAAAAAAAAACATAATACCATAACATCAAAAAAATATTTATATCAATAAAAGTTATTAAAATAATACGATAGATGCTACTTTGTATACAATCTACTAAAATAGTATGGTTATATTATTTCAAGAGAAAGATATATTTACTTACAAAATACTCCAAAATACTAAAATGATAAATGTTAAAGTATATTTTTAAGCAAAACATGTAAATATAGATTGTTCTAAGCAAATTCTTCTATAATATAATTAAATAAAATTTTAAAATGTATTGTATACAAACTGTAGACATTTTATTTTTAAAAACATATTTTGATATCAGCCTACGAAAGATACACAGTATAGTTAACCCATCGAATTTCCTAACTAAAACTGTAACTGGTCAGAAATTTCAGAGCTCTTTTGTGAACTCTTAAATCTCCACTGAGGAGCATGAATAGCTTATGTGACTCCAAATTTACCCTCACAACCTCACAAACATATGAAACTAAGGGTGCGCAACAATGTTACAAAAGGGTGAGGTAAATAGTATACCAATACGGAGACTTACTTAGAAAAGGAAATAGTTACTTGGAGTAGAGAGGAACCGGGTTGAATACTCGGTTCAGGTGGAGTATATGTGAAGAGTGACAGGAGGAAGAATGAGTAAGTAAGAAGACACGGTTAAACAATTGTTCAGAATTGAGAGTAAAAAACTCGATTTAAATTCAAATCAGAGATATAAAAGTATGTGGGTTTACTTAAGAGGTGGAGCTAGATAGAAAGATCCTCCAACGATTTCCTTCAAGATAAAAGGTAAATGTGAGCCGTTAATAGAAGATCGGGAACATGCAAGCTCAGAGAGAAGTCATATTGAGGCATATGAAATGATCTTTAAGAGCATAGTCTACAAGAGTTTCAAATCAGAAATACGAAAAGACATGGATGAAAGGAAAGAAATCTTATTTGAGTATCAACTGACATACAACAAGCATGCTGGCATAAACACATACCTTGTCGGTAAGGAGAAGCATTCACCGGAACTGACATGAAAAGCCGATAGAAAAGATCAAGAGAAATTTCATGTTTACCACTTTCATGATACCAATTTTTCATCTTTACCACCACTAAAGGGACATTTTCAAAAACACATTATTCATTAAGTGGCAAAAGACTCTTTATACAATTGTTCTATATATATAAAATAAATCATTATTTAAATAAAAATAAATAAATAAATAAGACAAAAAATAAATAAAAATAATAATTTTTTTATGTTTTCGAATTATACTTTTTCAAATTCGAATTTTTTTTATAATTTTTTTCTGAATTTCTTTTCAAAATATTATTTTCAAAATTTCTTTTGAAAATCGAAAATTATGTTTGAAACTATTTTTCAAAATTTTTATATTTATTTATATATTTATTAGAATCCTAAATTTCACATTCCAAAAACCATACTTCATCCCTCAACTCTAAACCTTAAGTCTAGATTAGTTAACTCTAGGGGGGTATAAGTATCTTTTACCCTTCATTAAACGTGAGAGTAAAAATGGTTAGTGTAAACATGAAAAGTGGTACTTTGAATATGGTATTTGTGGCAATTTCCCAAGAATCAATTAGATCTCTCAAGTAAGGGTGAGCGAAGAAGGTCTATTTACAGAAGATCCTACTCTCGGTCAAAGCAGACGGAGAACAAGAGTAGATGTAGCTGGATAGATCGAAGAGCAGATATAGACGGTGAGACTTGTCAAAACTGTAAAATTGCAATGGAAACAGAGAGATGGAGCTTCACCACCAAAGATGATTCATGGTCTCACTAAAAAGACAAAGAGACAAAAACCACTTTTTAGTTATATATATTATAAAATCACCAGATAACGGGAATAAGGATCCGATTACAAGCCGACTCGAACAAAATTATCCAATTTAAAAGTTTTCTAAACTAGCTCCGTTTGACCCATCACCCCGGTACGTTCCGCTAGTCCGAATCCTAGATCATTGAGTACTGGTTGCCGTTTTCAGCCATCGACGAAAACTACAGGAAGGTGAGATTCACCTCGTTGCCTCGGATGCCGAGACTTCCCATGTCGCCTCTAGAGTAACTGGTTCCCGATGAACTTGTCTAAACTTATAGTCTTCACCTGCATTGAAAAGCAAGACAACTAATGGAGAGAGTGGATTAAGAAAACTAACCACTGTGCCGTGACCTGAGAGACCAAACTCGCCACCATCGCCAAGGTCGGGCTTGAAATCGACACCACACGCGAACTTAAAGAGCCTCTAACGACCTGCACAGAAAAACACCAGTCTAGCAACACTACCAAAAGAGATCAAGAGACCCACAATCGGCACCAGGATGTGCGCTTGACTCAGATGTGATACCGAACTACTGAGGAACAAGTACGAAAGTCACAATGACATTTGCCGCAATTGAGAATAAAATAAACGAAAGACTGTGACTCGAAGAAAAAACCATCCATCACAATGTCTCCTTCGAAACTTTTACTTCCTAACAATAACAACATGTATAACTTTCTTTCTAAGTATTTGCAAAAAAAAAAAAAACTTTCTTTCTAAGATCATACTAATATACATTACCATACCATCAACACAAGGGATGTCTTCTGTCCACTATGAGTTAGAAACAATGGCATAGGCCATGGAACAAGACATATTTCTACATCTTTAATTGTGGAGCAGAACCACATAGAGACTAGCCAACTTCTTGACAAAAGCTATTTGAATCGATCCTAAAACGGAGATTGTCCCTTTCTCTTTTCTTATGTTGATTATGTAAATAAAAAAATATCAAAAACCAAATTCTACAAGAAATGAAAGTGCTAAGTCAACTCATAAAACTACGGGTACGTAGCAAAACAGAAATGTTGACCCCACATAGTCAGATCTTAAAATTAGGGGTGGGAAAAAAAACCAAACCGAACCGAAACAAACTGATAATCCAACCGAAGTTAAACTGAATCAAACCAAACCATGTTCTTTACATAACCTAATTGGTTACTCAACCCGAATGGTTTGGGTTTTGTTTGGTTTTAAACCGAACCAAACCTATAAACCCAATATGTTTTTATCTATTAATAAATAATATATATTGTGAAATTATTTAGTTAGAACTCCATTTTCCTTTTTCTCTTAACTTCTATATTTTTGTAAGTTATAAAGAAAATAATAGTATTATATATACACTCTAATTCTAAGCATAATATGTAATACCTAAAAATTGTACTAAAAACAAAACTTAAAAACTATAAGCATCTAAAATCGTCGCAGTTTCTCTCATTTATCGTAGATTCTCCAATTTCAACTGTTTAAACGTAAGATTATCTAACATAAGTTCTTCTAGGATTAATAAAGACTAAAATATATGCAAATACTCTATTAGTTAAACAATTTTAGAATGCTTATAAATCTTCGTTACCAACATTTTTCATAACCAAACTAAACTAAATCCAAAAAAAAACCAAACCAAAGCTATTTTGGTTATAATTGGGTTAAGTTTTACAAAATCTAAATTAACCAAACCAAACCGAACTCAAACAGAACCCAAAATTAAATCGATATGCTCACCGCTACTTAAAGTACCTCCAAAGAAGCGTTTTTAATATCTAATAATTAAAAGTAAAGAAAAGAAACAGAAAGTAAAATAAAAAATGAGAATGAGTTCACACACTTGATGAACTTTCAGAACTCCAATAAAACTTTTATTCCACGTGTCAGCATTTCGCTATTTTAATTATCTAATATAAATATAAAATCAAATGTTTAATTAATGCTTATTAAAATAATAATTTCTTTTTGTGAGAACCTTCTTTTGAATATCTGACTGATAAGCCTGCTCTTACTAACTAAACCAAAGTCATAATATTAACTAGACAGACCTTATTAATAGTTACTATTAATAAATAATCCTTGCGGTATATTGTAACCTTTCGTGTGCCTCCCCGTAGACGACCAACACATCATTTATTTATAAAAGTTCAAAAACCAAAGTTTCTCTCTCCCTCACTTTTGCCCTTTCCTCTTTCTCTCTCTCTCTCCTTCCTTCCTTCCTTCCCGTAACCCTTCCCCTCCCTTCCTTCCTTCCCCCATAAGCAAAGATTACAATCTCTTCCACCTTCGTAGATTTAGCCATGGGATGCTTCGGCCGCACGGGGAAATCCAGCAAACGTTCCGAGACGAAGAATAAGAACAATGATTTCGCCAAACACAACAAACTCGAAATCGACGCTAACTGCGTCCGTAAGAGCGCAGATCGCGATTCACAAACGCATCCTAGCTCAGGTATCGATTTATAGATTCCAAAGCTATTTAGAGGATCTCCTCTATTTAGGCTACATTGCATCAAAAGCCGTTTTCGAATCGATTTAGCGTTACGTAATGTGCGCGTTTACTCGTCCTCTTGAGTCGTTTGTTAGAGAGATGATTAGGTTTTGTGTTCTTATTCATAGGAGAAAGATAATATATCTCGTTTTGTGAATTTTTTATGTGTTGTTTAAAAGCCGTTTTAGAATCTGTTTAGCTTTTACTTATCTTGATGAATCGTTTGTTAGAGATGTTTTGGTGTTGTTAATCATGGGAGACGGAGACGTGATCTTGTTTGTGAATTGTTGTTTAGAGGGCAGTCCATGTGGAGATGATGTGAACAAGGAGGTACCTTCTGAGGAGGATCAGTTTTCTTTGGACGCAAAGGATTCAAATGTGGAAGATGAAGTTTCAGGGAAGAAAGCAATGACTTTTGCCTTTGAAGAGCTCTCTGTTTCTACAGGCAACTTCAGGTCTGATTGTTTACTAGGTGAAGGAGGTTTTGGAAAAGTATACAAGGGTCTCATCGAGAGAATCAATCAGGTAATATATGCATACATGTATACGTTTCTTGATCCAATCGATTCAGTCTGTGAAATGGTTGTTTGGTACAGCAGGTTGTTGCAATCAAGCAACTTGATCGAAATGGTGCTCAAGGAATTAGAGAGTTCGTGGTGGAAGTGATGACACTAAGTCTCGCTGACCATCCCAATCTTGTAAAGCTTATAGGGTTTTGCGCACAAGGTGTTCAGAGGCTATTGGTCTACGAGTACATGCCTCTAGGATCTCTTGAAGATCATCTCCATGGTATTTTTTATTATACAGTTTCTCTTTTATCTTTCTCTCTGTACATATTAATCATTATCTTGGTATTGCTTCTCTTTTAAATGAATACGTATGACTTTTCTGACTTTTTTTTTTTGGTATTCTCTGTTTGGTCCTTAGATCTTCCTAATGGTAAAACCCCACTTTCTTGGAACAACCGGATGAAAATAGCGGCTGGTGCAGCGAGAGGTTTGGAGTATCTTCACGATACAATGAAGCCTCCTGTGATCTACCGTGATCTTAAATGTTCAAATATCTTGCTCGGTGAAGACTATCACCCGAAACTCTCTGACTTTGGGTTAGCTAAAGTCGGACCAAGCGGGGATGCAACACATGTTTCCACAAGGGTTATGGGAACATACGGATACTGTGCTCCTGAATACGCAATGACGGGTCAACTCACATTCAAATCAGATATCTTCAGTTTCGGAGTTGTCCTCTTGGAGCTTATCACTGGAATGAAAGCGATTTACAAAACAAAAGCGCGTAAAGACCAGACCCTAGTTGGATGGGTAATGATAAAATTTCTAACTTTTCTCCTTTTTTCAAGTTATCGTAATTCACACGTTATGACATGTTTTTACAGGCGCGTCCCTTGTTTAAAGATAGGAAGAACTTCAAGAATATGGTTGATCCATTGATGGAGGGAGATTATCCGGTGAGAGGATTATACCAAGCGCTTGCGATAGCTGCAATGTGTGTTCAAGATCAGCCTGGTATGAGACCGGTGATATCGGATGTAGTAATGGCTTTGGATCACTTAGCTTCTTGCAATTATGATGCTACTCACAGGGACAAGCAGACTAATGTGATTGAGACAACGGTCGATAATGAAGAGAAAAGAGTGACCGAATCTAAGGTTTGTATGGAGGAAGAAAAACAAGAGATCAAGATTTGTTCAGCACAAGCAAATTAATCAACAACGGTTCTTTGTTTGGAAAAAAGAAATAGTTATTTTTAAAAATTTGTAGAATGCTTCGTTTATAGGAGCAACAATTTTGTTTCGAGCGATATTGTGGTTTCGTGTAATTTCGATTCTGGTTTCAGGGAAATCATTGTGTGACTGGGTAGAAGTTAACCAAACCGGTGCAAACCCGAAGGCCATTGGCATTAGACATTTGCAGGTTAACTGTGACTCTAAACTAACAGTTTGTTCACATATTTACTTGATATTACGTGGAGTGAATGGCGACATCTACAGTATATTGTATAGTATGTATCTGAAAGATGATATCTCTTCATATACTTGTCGTGTATCTGTGATTTGCGAATATCTCAAATTGCCCTCCAATAAATTCTGTGCGGTTAACTTAGGGTATTGAGTGGCGTCGTGGGTGTTGAATTTACATTGAAAGAGTGTTGAATTCAAATCATGCAGTTACTGGTACACAAATTTTTTTTTTCTATAAGAGTATCCACTGAATGTTTTTAAAACCGGACCGGAAGCTGAACCGGAAATATTTTGGGTCACGGTTCAATATGGTTCGACCGGGTCAAACCTGGTTCAATAATATGGTTTAAATTTTTTTAGTATGTAAATATAAAAGTAATATTAGTGAACATGATGCATAGTTAAAATATAAATCAATTTTGAACATAAAATATTATAAATATAAATTAGTTTCTTGTTTATATAGATGGTTTATAGATTTTCGATAGTCTAGTGGTTTTTATTGGTTTAATAACTTTGAAATATAATCCGGCTATGTGGCCGGTTCATGGTCGAACCAATTACTAGACCAACCCGGCTATATAATCGGTTCACGGTCGAACCCGGTCCGGTTTTAAAAACACTGGAAAAATGTATTGATTTATGGATTTTGAGTCTCTCACCATAGTATCAAAATTTATTATAATTATTTCGATAATTTAATTCATTCAAATCTTATTAAACTAGTTAGTTACAGTGCATGTGTTGGAAAAAAAATTAAGTAGCTGAATTATTTGAAATGATCTTAGTAGGGTGTTGAATTTTTTGTGAAGCAACTACAACCTCAGGACGTTTCCTTTTGATGTGATGTTCCTATCACACACCAAGAACACACTCTAGAGTAGTTCAAAACAGAGAACACAAGTTCTAGAAACAAAGTAAAAAATAGAAAATTTGAAATGAGAAAGCAAGACACATAATAAATGTTAACCCAATTACACCTGTTAAACATGATATTAGTCTAGACCGGAATCTGTCTTCCAAAATCCATTAGATCAGAGGTTACAAGAGAGTATTCACACAACCCCAAAGCCCTTTACAACGCTTCTCTTGGTTTCGTTCTCTATCCTTTCCCAAGAACAAAATACAAGTTTATGCTGTGTACAGTGTTCTTCTTCTTAGCTCTTTATATCAGTTACACTCTATCTCCCCTTTTCAATGTCTGCGATCTCCTTAAAAGGTTTAGAGAAGACACAAGATAAATATAGTAATCACTTGTGTCTTAGAAACTCTAGCAATTAATGGACCTCAAACACTAAGGTCCAAAGAAAACAATTTTCCTAGAACAGTAAAGTGCAAGATGCAACTTCTCTGAATTGAGCATTTCAGTGCTCTAGAAAACTTCTCGTATTTCCCTGCATCACCAAAGTGCTGAAAACATGTTCCTGAAGTAAGCACTTCAGTGCAGTAGGTATATCACAGATTTAGATGCCATCATAAACATGCTTCATGTACAGGTTCAATCAATGAACTAAGTCTTTATCTTCTTGTCCATTAGCTGAAGTATGCTTTTGTGTTTATGGACTGCAAGCAAACAACTTCCTCCACGTCCAAACCTTCAGCAAACAACTTCCTCCACGTCCAAACCTTCTTTCTTTTATGATCTTCTTTAATAAAGCTCAACAATTCTCCACCTAGTAAAGAAAGATCAGAAATTACAGAGGTGAAACATACATGAGAGATAGAGATAGATACAAGTGACCTAGTTGTCTGGATTTCAGTCCCGGTTCCTGAGTTGAATTACTCAGTCTTGACCCTCAGCAAGTTCAAAATTGTTTGAAACTTACTGATTGGCAAGATCTTGGTGAAGATGTATGTTGTGTTACTCAATGTAGATATCATCAACACGTTCATATGACCATCTGCAATGACCTATCTGATCTTGTGGAACTTGATGTCCACATGCTTCGTTCTTTCATGATGAACATTGTTCTTTGACAAATCTATTGTGCTTTGAGAGTCACAAAACACTCCAACACCTTTCTGCTCATGCCCAAATCCTTTAGTATACCTTTGCGGCACAAAGCTTCCTTGACAACATCATTCAAAGTAGGTATGGGCGTTCGGATCCTCAGGTAGGGTTCGGGCCGGTTTTTTTCGGGACCGGGTCCTTCGGGTCCTAAAAATTTGGACCCAATAGGTACTTAGAAATTTTAGGTTCGGGTTCGGGTCGGTTCTTCTCGGGTCCGGATCAGTTCGGGTCTATAATTAAAAAACCAATAAAATATCCGTAATTTTTCGGGTCCAGTTCGGGTATTTAGGATCTGAAAAGGACATGACATATCCAACTCCATCAAATCTAGTCGATATTTATCATATATATCTAAAATTTTATAAAATAACTTTAATGAAACTATTAATAATTAAAATAAAACATTTTAAACTCTAAATTTTATATTTTAAAACTTTATACTACTTAAAAATGTTACAAAATAGTAACAAATGTTGTTAACAAAAGACATTTCAAACTAAATCATAAAATAATATATATAAAATAGAACACAAAAAATCATAGTTTTGGATATACATGTTTTTAAGTCGGGTACAAATCGGTTCTTATCTGTTCGGGTCTATTCGGGTCGGGTTTTTTTGGGTCCGGGTCTATTCGGGTCGGTTCTTTACGGTTCCGGTTCTTTCGGGTAAAATAAATTTAGACCCAAAAGGTACTTGTAAATTTTTAGTTCGGTTTCGGGTCGGGTATTTTTTGGTCGGTTCCGGTTCAGAATTTCGGGTCCAGGTTAAAATGCCCAGGCCTAATTCAAAGCCATATATTCAGCCTCAGCGGTTGATAAAGCTACAACCCTTTGAATTGATGATCTCCAACTGATAGTATTTCCTCCAACATATCATCTACATAGATGAGTAGATAGATTCTTGACCCATCTTCATGTGTGTTTAATGTAAACACAGCTGTCTGTGAGACTTTTCTCAAATCCCATCTCAGTCATATATCCATCAAACTTCTCATTCCAGTTCCTTGGTGCCTGCTTGAGATACATAGATTTTTTTTAAAGATATACTTCATCTGGCTTGAACTGATCCTCAAAACCTTCAGGAGCTTCCATATAGATTGTCTCATCTAAATCCCATGCAGAAACGCTGTCTTGACGTCTAACTGCTCTAGCTTCAGGTCTTCTTCAACTACAACTGTAAGACCCGATCCCAGCCGACTAGGCCGCGGTCGATGCCTCACGTCGCTCAGTCCATACCCGGACCGAACCTCTAAAAATTTTGCCCTTTATTTAAAATATCGCCCATTGGCGAGGGCTAACTCAGATCCTAGCTCAAGACTACCTTAGTCATTCCCTAGCTAGATCCTTTCAACCTATGCACAGCGGAATAACATCTATCATCCATTGGACTAAATCCAATCTAACACTTGTCTGGTCAGATCAGCTCAGCTACTGGTCAGTAAACACAACTGCCAGCTAGCTC
>NC_027750.1:16239836-16253662 GCF_000695525.1 Brassica oleracea var. oleracea | reverse complement strand
CCTGGCTCAATCCCAAGAGCCCACCAGCCCATCGGCACACACGGGTCACCCACATGGCCCGGCCACTGTCCAGACCCGGCCCAACTGCCCATGACTTGAACACTCAGTCCAGCTGAGTTGAGCTGATCCCCAGCTGTCCCAGCTGAGTGAGCTAGTCCATCTAGCTCAGGGAGCTGACACACTCTTCAGTGAGCTACACTGAGCTGCACTACACTTCACCTAGCTGGTCGAGCTTGCTTACTGCATCGCCCAACTGTTATACACTGTGTCCAGCTTGTTTCCTTTATATTCTTCAATCCTTCTAAGTCCCTTGGTCAATTTCCAGACCTAGACTTAGTTTTCCCATGATCCATCTGATCACTCACTTCATCGAGCTTCACCTGGATCTTGTCCAGCTACCAGCTCGCTTGTCCAGCTCCTTTGAGCTTGTCTCCTTCTTGGATTAGCTATGACTTAGCTTCCTGATACCCTTGACCTTACCTTTAGGCCATGATATACTTGTCTTTAGGTCATATGACCTGACTGGTGCGTTTCCTCGCACCGCAGTCCGTCATGACGATCCTATCCAGGATCGGGGACATGACAACAACAGACAGTAGTATCCTTATAGATACATGTCTTATTACAGGAGAAAAGATATCAGTATAGTCACCTCCTTCTCTCTGAGCATAACCCTTTGCAACAAGTCTCACCTTGAATCTTGGTGGTTCAACCCCTGGAATTCCATATTTATATTTGAAAATCCAACAGCAACCAATCACACATTGTCCTTCTGGCCCTTTGACAACAGTCCATGTGTGATTTTTTAACAGTGATTCCATTTCATCACCCATTTCATCTTTCCAAAACTTCCGGTCATCATTCAGTCTTGCTTCTTGGTAGTTTGTAGGTTCCTTGGAATCTCCATCAACCGTGATAATGCGTGCTTCTGCATCAAAGTAGTCGTCCTCATTGTCAATATCTTCACTGAAACAACCCTCCACATCAAACTGTCTTGGAGCTCTTACTTCTATTATCTCTCTGTAGCTGACTAGATGATAACTCTCTGGTGATTCAACAGCTTCTTCATTCTGGTTCTGAACTTGTTCATCTGTTTGATCTTGATGAACATGTTCCTCTTCTGCAGTCACATTATCTTCATCTTGAACATTCAAATCAGGAGTGGAGTCTCCCAGGGATCCTATCTCATCCGAGAGATCTCCAGCCTTGATCATTAGATCCTTCTGGATCAATGTTAATTATTAGTCCTGAAGATTCATATTGACTTCTTTGAACCTGTTTTCCTCACTGAACCACATCTTTGTATACAACACTTTCTTGAAAAATCATATTCCAACTGATCATACATTTATTCTCTTCTAGCAACCATATCTTGTAACCTTTAACCCCGGATGGGTATCCCAGCCTTTTTGGCCCTTCGTATAAGCTTTCGCTCATCTGTATGAGAAAAACAAACACCCCAAATATTCTCAAGTAGATGTAACCCAGAGACTTTCCTGGCCACTTCTTGTCTGGAATAGCAAAATTAATTCCAGAAAATGATGTCTTGTTTATCAAAGTTACTGATGTTTAAGTTGCTTCATCCCAGAACGATTAAGGTAGACCAGTGTCACTTAACATACTTCTCACTTTCTCCATTATGGTACGATTCATCCTCTCAGCAATACCATTTTGTTGAGGGGTATGTATATTCTAATGTTATGTGCCTCAAGATTTCTTTTTCTTTACAGAAATTACTGAATGTAGAGTAACATAACTCAAGCCCGTTGTCAGTTCTCAGAATCTTCACCTTCCTTTCAGTTTTATTTTTAATCATGATACACCAATCCACAAACATTACACAGGCTTCATTTGTGTGCTTCAAGAAATAGACCATTCCAAAGGCTTCATCTTTGTGCTTAAAGTGACCATTCTAAAGAGCATCAAACTGCATTTGAAAGACAATAATGAAGGATCTTCAGGTGTAGGAAGGCTAAAACACATTCCCTATTTTTCAATACAAACATATTCAAATTCACCAAGCACACATTCTTATACTCAAATTCACTAGACACACTCCCTAATGTTAGAGATGGATTGCATCCCTCCACAAGGTCCATCGAATAAAAATTTTGGCCCACGAAGTTGGCTCAACTCAGCGTTATTCGGCACCATCTAGGCTCGATAGCTTGACTTAACTCGACACCACGAACTCGACACACGACTTGATAGCCCGATGACTCGGCACAGTTGATCGGCCTGTTAAGCTCGTCCCATCTCATTAGGATAAACCGACTTAGGACAAAGAGAGGAAGAGGTTTATGTATAAAAAAGAGGACAAGGGAGACCAGGAAGCGGATCTAGACTTGAACACAAAGACTGGCGGCTATAAATTAGGATTTTATTTAGTCTTAATTCTTTCTCGCCGACTTGTACTTTCCGGCTTACTCAGACGAGTGCCGGCTTATTTCCCTCTTTTTCATACGCATTGTAATCTAACTCTCTTCTAATCAATAAAACGTGTTTAAATAACCCGCAATAGAATTTTTTTTTTTTCTTATCCAAACCGACCAAACTAAGATTCAACACCTAAAATCAACGGAAACGTACTCAAATTCAACGTAACGTAGGCGCCTCAGGGGAAAAAGGCTGCAGAAGGTAAGCTATCTGATACATTACTTTTAGAGAACTTAGGCCAAATAACCAAAAAAAGAATACAAATTCACTAACTACCCAAAATCACCTATTCTCTTCTACTTTTTCTTCCTATCTCTCTTTCCTCTCTCTCTCTACAAATCTAATATCATTTTTTAGTTATTTGGCAAATAAGTCCTTATTTTTATCCATAAGCAATGTTGCTCAAGTTTGGACAATCAAAAACTGTCTACTTAAAAAGTCAGCATTAATTAATATATGGCTAAATCTCATTTTCATACACAAGTTCTTAAAACTAGCGTCAGTGACAACTTGCAACGTTTATTAGACTTCTCTTTTTACTTTAGCGAGGTAAGTCTTGTATTTGGCTCAGCAATAATACATTATCATCCGTCAATTTCTTGTATTTTTATTTCGCTATCATATACTTACTGTCACTGGAAAAAAAAACGGAAAAGTCTATTCAAAACTTTCTGTTTTTCAGTTTAAAAACCGAAAGAAATCAACATACTCCCTCTGTTTCATATTAAATGTCATTTTGACTTTGTGCACATAGATTAAGGAAACAATTAATTTTGTATATTTCTTATATAAAAACCAGTGTTTTTAAAACCGGACCGACCCGAAGGTTGGACCGGGTTCGACCGTGAACCGGTTATATAGCTGGGTTGGTCTAGTAATTTGTTCGATCATGAACCGGCCACATAGCCGGATTATATTTCAAAGTTATTAAACCAATAAAAACCACTAAGCTATCGAAAATCTATAAACCATCAATATAAACAAGAAACTAATTTATATTTATAATATTTTATGTTCAAAATTGATTTATATTTTAACTATGCATCATGTTCACTAATATTATTTTTATATTTACATACTAAAAAAATTTAAACCATATTATTGAACCAGGTTTGACCCGGTCGAACCATATTGAACCGTGACCCAAAATATTTCCGGTTCAGCTTCCGGTCCGGTTTTAAAAACACTGATAAAAACACAATTACCTATACACCTAACCATATTTCAACCAATAGAAAAATAAATTACCATATAAAATTAATAAATTTTGCATTGAAAATCGAAAACGACACTTATTTTGTAACGAAAAAATTTCTCTACAACGACACTTAATATGAAACAGAGGGAATATAACATAACTTCGTATTCTTAAGTCAGAAAGTTGAAAAAAACTAAGATAAATTTTCATCGTAAACAGAGTGACATCTCAAATAGTTTTAATTGTTTTGTTTAAATGATGAGAAATAACCAAAATTTTGAATCGATATTAATTGGGAATCATCTAAAATTTTAACAAATTAAACTGGAATATAACTGAAAAAAACAATTAAACTAAGAAAAGTTTTCAATACCCAAACTAACTAAATACCAAAACGAAACAAAACAAAACGGAAATTTTTGGTTCTATTTCGTAAGATTTTGAGTGAATCAAACTAAGTGAAAACAGAGATATCCGAGCAAAGTTAGTTGAATGAACCAAACCCCAATGGGTAGTTTTGTTAATGATTTCTAGTTGAATGTTTCACCGAAGAATCATCTCAAACAATATTTTAATTTAGCTATTTTTTATTTTGGTTAATTGTTTAATTCGAGGGAGAGTTATCTCAAACAATATTTGACCAAAATTTTTTTATCTCAAACAATATTTAACCGTTTGATAACTTGTATCAGCTTTCATACTTGTTTTTGTTAGACCATGTATATTTGGGTAGTTGAAAAAATTATTCTATTGAACACATGCAATGAAGGTGTTGAAACAAAATAAAAGTTGTGGATTAAAGCTTGAAAACAAGAAAGTGGGACCTACATTAAAGACATGGACGAATCAGACTAAATCTTTGTATTGCACGAAAGTAAAAGTCTGTGATTTTTTTTTTTGATCAAGGGAATTTGCATTACATAACCTAAAAAACTAGTTTAATTAGGTATATGGAAATCTACCGTACATTTTTCATAAATATCAAATGTATCCCTATAAAATAGATAGTAACTGCTAAGTAACAAATAACCTTATGGTTTTTGCCACAAAATATCTTTCGACTTGTTGTGTTCTTCTTTGTTCTTTATCAATTCACAATTTCACATACATTTTCTTATTCTTCAACCACTTGAACATAAAAGAATAATAATAAAGAACCGTAACTTTCTTCAAAAGCCTGCAATTTCAATGATTTAGATGTCCAAAGATTTCATCTTTGTGTACCAGTAAGGCTTCTTCCCCTAATTACCGTATACGTTTTGTATATTCACCTAAAGTCTATCCATTGGTTTCTAACACTTTCTTTTGCCTCAAATATTTTACAAATCTGATTTTACATAGGGAATAGTATGAATCTCAAACGTACTGGATAGAATGGTCACTACACCCTCAACAAATACCCACATTTGCAAATACTTTTGAAATCTGTATGACTACCTAATTACCGTATATGTTTTGTATATTCACCTAAATGAGCATGGTAATTTCTAATCGGTTGAATTATTTAGATTTTTATTAATCCCCATTGCTTCAAATGAATTATATTGTAGTGAATGCTTTCTTTTACAAGAAACAATTTATATCAAAATTCATCATTTTTGTGCTCTACAAATAGAGATTTGGTTTATTCGATTTGGATACACAAATAATTTCACTATAATGTTCAAATTATTTCCTAATAAACTCTTATTTCTATAAATAAAACAAAATATATCGAAACAAAATTTTATAACTAAAACTGAAAATTTTAAATATTTCCTTTTGTAAGAAAAACTAATTATATTATTCAGATGAATTAGTAACTGATATATCTACAAACAAAAACATAAAAAAAAACTGAAAAAAATTATTAGGGTGTTGATTTTGTTTTAAAAAAAAAACATTGTATGCTATAAGAAAAATTAAAGTTGAATGATGATGTAGATGAAAGAGAGAGTGATGTGTAATGTAAAAATATAAAAGATAACCATTTGATATAGTCTTATGTTATATGTCGCTTTCTTTCAGTCTTTAGACTAGAAAATGTGAATATATGCATAGAATTCTTTGTTTTGTGAATTTTGTGTTTTAAATTTTTGTTGCGAATATATGTTTTAATCACAATATTATGCATTTAACTCTAAATTGCAGTATTTTCTGCATAATAATAGTTGGAAAAGAAAATTATCTATTGCAAATTGATGATGAATTAAATATTCATTTATCTAAATTATCGATTTAACTTTAAAATCACCTCCAAGTTTGAATTGATACTAATTTTTCCGTTAATCATTTAACTGTTGATTTATTCTAATCAGCATTTTGTATTGCTAATTATACGTTGATGTATTATTACGTACAATGATAATTGACGAATAAACCTACAGATTGTAAATTTTTGAAGAATGAATATTTATTTTCTTTTTAGAATGTCTGATATTCATATGAAGATTCAAAGTAAGTTCATAACTTTCTAAAAATAAAATCTAACAAGTAACTTTTCAGTGGTAAACTACATAAATTGACTTCTTCTTTTTTTTGCTTGTCTCACATCTCACACAACCGAAAAGAAAAAAGAAAGATATCACAAAAGAAAGATAGAGAGAATATAAATTATATAAACATACTATCATCAAATTTGTGTGTTAGGTAGACAATATATATTACCTCATTTTCTAAATATTGACAAAACTAATGAAATAAAGAAAAAGTATAGAGTATTTTGGATATAGTATACTGCATTGAAATAGCATATCTTCTCTATTAAAATAGAAATACCATTTTTATCTACTATAAAATAGTCATACTAGGTCCATATAATCAATTACATATATTTGATTATTTACATTAATTTATTAAATATATAACATTTCTAAAGTATCTAAATAATTATAAGAATATTAATAATAAATCAATTTTAACTGTAATATTTTATTTTATTTTTAGCTATAACAAAATATGTTGAGAAAAAATCTTACAAAATCTTACAAAAAATTTTAAATATTTTTTTAATTAATGCATTGATTAATTTCATAATTAGCAATATAATAATATTAAATTTGATTTTAGTTAAAAAAAATTTATAAAACAAAATAAAACAAAATTTATTACTATCTTTATAAATTTTATAATTATTGTCAATATTATATTAATATAGAAGTAATAAATGAATTAAATGAAAAGTTAATTAAATAGGTAAATTAAGATATTTTAAAAAATTACTTTATTTAAATATCATTCATTATTTAAAAAATTAAAATATCATTCACCGTTTAAAAGAATTAAAAATTAAAAATAATGTAATATTTTATACAAAAAATAAAATTGGTAACATATGTTAAATTTTTATATCTACAACTATATATTATCTATTTATTTATTTTAAAAATCTCAACAATACATTATATAAAAATGATTATAGACAAAATATAATATAACAACTATAAAATGAAAGGTTATCCGCACGGATGTGCGGGTCAAAGTCTAGTTGATTAATATTTGAATTCAATGGTTATTTAGCACAAAAATATAGATAGAAATACTATATTGTGTTTATAATAGAGAATTCTGATTTTCTATTATAAAAATATATATTAATTTTGTATAAATATATATTAATTTTTGAAAAACTAAAACAAATTATATACAAAATTAAAACAAGTAAAAAGAAAGAAAATGCAATAAGAACTAAACAATATTTTTTTTTGTAACTAACTAAACAATATTTTAAATAGATAAAAACGCATTTCTTACTTTCTTGTTGTATTGTATAAATCATACAAATATCATGACCAATCTTTTTGGTCGTTTCTTTAATTTTACTAGTTTTGTTGGTTATGCCTGTCTAAATTCTCTTTCAGTCTTTTATAATTTGGAACAAAACGAATCTTTTGTATATAGAATTTAATCTTTTTAGGTTTTCCTCTTAAAATCTTTGGGACTAACGGCAATATGTGATAAGGAGTGAGGAGAGAGAAAGCAAAAATGTGGTCGTCAAGCTTCTTAGCTTCCTCTCACAATTTCTCTCCTCCTCCCAAGCTTTCTCTATTGTCATCATCTTCTTTTTCTTCCTCTTCTCGTCATAAAAAAATCCAACCTTCCTCTGTTTTTCTCAAAATCATTCGTCCACTGTTGGCATCAGTTTCAGCAAGAGACACTTGAATCTCTCGATTCTCACCCTCTTGTTCAATGGTGGGTTTTTGTTGGATAAGGCTAAATCCATGGCAGAATCGGAAGATCTTCAAAGATACACCGATTCCAAAGATGGCTTCACTCTTCTCGTACCCTATTCTTGGACTAAGGTTAATTCGAATTACGTATTCTAAAATGCTGAATTATTGATAACAAGATAACACACTTATGGCTCTTATTGTAATAAAGGTGGAGAAAGCAGGGGCCAATGTTCTGTTTGAAGAACCAGAGAAACGAAGCAACAATATAGGAGTTGTGGTTAGTCCTGTCCGAATAAAGAGTCTTGAAGACTTTGGTACTCCTCAATTTGTAGCTGATAAGCTCATCAACGCAGAGAAGCGAAAGGTAACAAAAATAAAATGACCCAATAAAAAAAAAGTTCAAATCTCCAAAATAACACATTTCTAAGTTTATATCACAAAAATAGCACTCAAAAACTAAAATGACCAAAATAGCATTTTATCTTTTGAAAATTTTAAATTTTTTATTTTTCAAAATTCGAAATCTTATCCCCAAAACCTCATTTCTCAACTCTAAACCCTAAACTCTAAACCCTAAACCCTAAACTCTAAACTCTAAACCCTAAACTCTAAACTCTAAACCCTAAACTCTAAACTCTAAACCCTAAACTCTAAACTCTAAACCCTAAACTCTAAACTCTAAACCCTAAACTCTAAACTCTAAACCCTAAACTCTAAACTCTAAACCCTAAACTCTAAACTCTAAACCCTAAACTCTAAACTCTAAACCCTAAACTCTAAACTCTAAACCCTAAACTCTAAACTCTAAACCCTAAATCCTAAACTCTAAACCATAAACCTTAAACCCTAAATCCTAAACCCCACCCTTTAACTCTAAACCCTAAATTTGTGACTTTTGATAAAACATTAAATGTTATTTTTGTGACTTTTGGTATTAAGTGCTAGTTTGGAAACAAAAACTTGATTTAGTGTTATTTTTGTCTTTTTCTCTAAAAAAAATATTCAATTTGATTTGTTGTCGTTGGAATCAGGAAAGCACAAACGAAGCAGAAGTTGTATCCGTAGGGGAGAGATTAGGACAAGGACAGGTGTACGAATTTGAATACAAAATTGATAGCACGAGAGGAGGAATCAAAAGGGTTTTCTCGGCTGCGTTTGTGAGCTCTAAGAAGCTTTATATACTAAACGTTGTTCATTCAGAGAGTCCAGAGAATCCATTGGCTTCAAGCACGAGAGTGTTGTTGGAACAAGTTCTTCACTCCTTTGATGCTCTGCCTCTCACATAAACCCACCATCCAAATAATAAATCTTTCTTGTAGAGCCCATTTGGTATTTCTGGGCTTATTCTTGAGTTTTAAGGCTTCTAGCAATCTATTAACCCCAATAACTTTGAGGTTTCTTTTATTACGAATAACTAGGACATGGTAAATTTATATGAAAATTATTTAAAAAATATCGTATGGAAAAAAAATTTATATTATTGATCGAATTAATATATTTGGCCTTTAAACAATTTTTTTAAATTTTTTTGTTAATTACATAATTTGTTTACTAATGAACTGATCTCATTTTTAAAAATATTTTAGGTCAAAAAATTATTTATCGCATAAAAACCTAACGTTTAGGTCGAAGAATCTCATGCCTACTATTTGGTTACAATGAAACTATGTAAGCTCGGTTCTATATCATGATTTAGCAATTTAAAAGTTAGTTATGGTTATGAGAAGTTTACGTTCACGTGTCAATCCTATCAATATTTTTCTCCTTTTTGTGTCATTTTGGTTATTGCTCGATATAAATATTGATTTTGAGTTTATTCTCGTTTCTTTCTTTTATTTTGGCCTGAGATTTAGAAAATGTTTAAGATTCAAAATTATTAAAGAGATACATACTTAAGTTAAGGTAAGCGTCTTGTGCAGAATAAATATTTATTTTATATTTTTCTGCATAATATGAAATAATAAAATAATAATTATATATTAAATAACTAAGAAATCAGTTACTATTATGTAATAAATTGGCTTGTACATATAAATCAAATGATCGCTCTTGTTTATTCGCAATCATTTTAGAATAAATAAATCAAAACAATCAATCTTATCTATCGTATATGATATATAATTAAATTTAACGATATGAAGTATATATATATATATTAACATAAACACCTATTAAAATAAAATTATTTATTTATATGATTTTATTATCATTGTATCTTATTATAGAAAAAAAATTATACATTGATCACAAAAGTTTATGTGAGACTTTTAACAGTACGTTTATATTAATTTTGAAATGATAATAATTAGATTGTTCTTTCAACAAATATATTTCAGGTTCATTTTAAGTTTCAGGTTAGTGTCTTTCCGTTTGCCCTCCTCATCGCAGTGGCTGGGACAGGGTTTGGTCTTCCCTCCTCCGCTTGTTGCGGTCCTTTGCTTCCGGTCCTCATTTCGGGTTTTGCTGATTGTGCTAGCTTGAAGGTGCTCTGCCTAAGTTCTTAGGTTCTCCTGGTTCTTAGTCATCTATGTGTTTTGCCTGTTGATGCAAATGTTTTTTTGATTATCATTACCATTCCTTGCATCAGTTTAAGATTTCATAAGTCTGAATTGGTCCAGCTTAATGATTTAAGTATCATCTAGTTTAGTGTTTAGACTGTACCTTTCTTTTACCCAGATAGACAGACTCTAATTTATACCCGAAAAGATAGACTCTAATTATGCTCTTCACATTTTGTAACTTGTTACAAACAAGCTTCATATTTATATGAAATTCACATTTTTGGAAAAAAAAACAAAGATTAAATATTCAAAACGATTCTCACAATAAAAAGATGATACAAAATTAAAATAATTAGATTAAGTGATCCTGAATAAAACTAAAAACTTGTATCTTGGAGCCTCCAAAATTTTTTTGCAATCCCAGGTAAGATCCTATTCCCCCTAAATTCTATATTCCCAAAATATCCCGCAACTTCTGGCTACTGGATTCCTCAATTTTGTGTTCAAATTGAATCGAAGATTTTTGAAAATTTATTAGTTGACCCGATACAACCTCAAATTCTTTTAAAATCCTGAGAATTGTCAGATACTCTTCTTTTTGTGCTTTACAAAAGAAGAGACTGTCTTCTGCAAAGAGCAGATGAGATATCGATGGACACGCTCTAACTACCTTCATTCCCGGTAATCTTTTCCCTCTCTCAGCTTGTTTGATGTTTGCAATTAAAGCCTCGAGACATATAATGAATAAATAAGGAGATAAAGGATCCACTTGACGTAAGACCACGTGGTTGACCATTTAGTAAAACCCGATATTGAACTGATGATATACACTCCATCATTAGTTTGATCCAATGAGGATCAAAACCCATTTTCTGTAGGAGAGCCTGGATAAAGTCCTATTCCACGCTATCATACGCTTTACTCATGTCCGTTTTAGTTGCCATATATTTTCTTTGGCATGCTTTATTGGTTTTCAAGCCATGGAACATTTCCTGAGCTATAGGAATATTATCCGATGTTAACCTTACTGCCACGAAGGCCAATTGAGTTTCTGATATAAGGGTGGTGAGGCAGATTTTCAACCTCTAAAATAAGACCTTCGAGATGATCTTTTATCCTATATTACATAGGCTTATTGGCCTTAGTTCTGTCATCCTTGTAGGCCTCTCCGTCCTTGGGATAAGAAAAATGTTAGTAATTTTTAACCTTGAGTCCATTTTTCCTGAAACAAGAAAATTATTTACCATCTCGACCAAGTCTTTCTTAATAATATGCCAGGAATGCTGGAAGAAAAGAGTTGTCATTCCATCTGGTCTTTGAGCTTTATCTAGGTGCATCATAAACAAAGCATGCCGTACCTCGTCCTCCATCGCTATCCTTAGCAGCCTTTGATTCATCTGAAAAGTGATACACGGTGTTACCTCAGCCAGGAAATTATCAAACTCTGATGAAGAAGTGGTGCTAAATAGGTCTTCGAAATAGTCCACTACCACTTTTTCGACACCTTCATCCTCTGTGACCCAATTTCCATTTTCATCATGTATCCCCACAATCCTATTACGAACACGTCGTTGCTTCGTTAAGGTGTGATAAAATGTTGTATTGAGATCCCCAGATGAGTACCACATATTCCGACTTTTCTGATGTCAGTAGTCCTCTTCATCCTTGTATGCATCCTGTAATTTTCTAGATACCTCTAAAATTTCCTCCTTAGACCTGTTGTTTTTGAAGATCATTAATTTTTTCCTTCCCATATGGTGGATTGTTTTCCGCCATTTAGCAATTTCGTGACAACAATTGCTAATTTTTGTAACAATATCCTCTGTTCGACCTTCATTATATTCTGACCAGCCCATAGCAATTGATTCCCGATCCATTGCTTATCAAACCGAAATTGTCCTCTCCCCCTGGAAACTTTGTCTTCTAGCTAGGTAGGCCACCACTGGACGGTGGTCAAACCATACCATCCTTAAATATTTTGTGTAAAAACATGAAAAGAGTGTGTGCCACTCTTCATTTGCTAGAGCAAGACGACATCTAATCATCAATGTCCCTGTCCCTTTCGCTCTTCTTTTTTGACATGATATTTTGTTTCTTCGAGCCGAAAACTCTAATAAAAATGTGTTAGAAACATTGCTTTTTGTCTCTGAAATATCTCAATACAGATAAGCCATTTGTCAAAAAAAAAAGTATTATGAGTAACAGATAATTCAGTCATTGACATACTTTCCATTGGAACAAAACTTATCTTAATTTTTAATAATTGTTGGAATTACATTTTCTTTATGGTCAAGGCTTTGGTTTATGTGGATTCTAATATCTCACTGATCATATTGGAAGATTTTAATGTTACTTTAGCAGCTGATGAACACATTAGCTAGGTTTCTAGAGAGACTCGGTGATCAATACAATTTGTGCTCAGCCTATTTTCTTTAACACTGTCTTATACCAAAATTCTACGGCGTAGCGCGGGTATCTATCTAGTTTCAGATCAATAGGTGCTAGTTTCCATCGAGGTAGCAAAACGTTACTTTGACATTCTTTTTGGGACCACAGAATTCATATGGTCCATTTTTGCAATTACTTCATCGATTGGTACGTCGCTGTTGTAGGTTTACGCATATTAGTTTATACTTTATGATACTTTAAAACTTGCATTGTGCAATAAAGTATTTTCGTAGAATTTTAGTTTGACAAAAAAAAAACAGAACTGGGGACAAAAAGAGAGGAAATGAAAAAAAACAGCAAAAGAGCTATTTGGTATTTACCAACAGTTTAGGATTTAATAAGAATGTTGACAGAACACTACGCATTTATGTGTGTGGATACAAATTCTTATTTTTATTTCTGAAAATAAAAACTGAAAAGAAGACTGTGTTAAAAGGAAATACAGAGGCAAATTGCAATTTGTCTGCATACATGCATTTATAGTCTTGTCTCTTACTTTCTCTGTTTCATTATAAGTACACTACAAGAAAACAGGGGGATTCTGATGGCCTAAATCGTCGAAATAGACCGATTCCGACGAATTTCCGACGAACCTGTCTGTCGGTATCGTTTTGTCAGAAAAAAAAAATTCGTCGGAATTTCGTCAGAACTTCCGACGACTTTCTGACGAATACCGAGAAACGTCATTCAGCCGATCTTCCGACGATATTACGATGCGGACACACGAGACCAGAGTTCATCGTAAAAACTATGTATCGACGGAGAACGTTCCTCGGACAATTCCGACGTAGTGGATTCCTCGGTGTATTCCGACGAACTTTGGGCGTCGGAATATACCGACGGACAATGGTTGTCGGAATATACCGACGGATATTTGTTCGTCGGTACATTCCGACGGATATTTGTCCGTCGGTATATTCCGACGACCATTGTCCGTCGGTATATACCAATTTTAAAAATGAATTAATTTTGCATTTTTATATATATTTTTATATTAATAAATTAAAAAAATCAGAATAAAATCTGAAATTTAAAACTAATAATATTATAGAATTTAAATTAATACAAACCGAAATAGAAAAAAAACATTCA
>NC_027750.1:16221880-16235192 GCF_000695525.1 Brassica oleracea var. oleracea | reverse complement strand
GTCGGAATATACCGACGAACTTCCGACGACTACAACGGTTACATTTTTTATCGGAATGTCGTCGAAAAATTGTCGGAAAATTCCGACGACCCTTGTTTCGTCGGAATTCCGTCGGAAATGGCCGACGAAATTCCGACGACTTCAATTTTTTGGATTTGGTCGGAAATTGGTCGGTAATCCGTCACAAATGTCCGACGACGTTGATGTCCGTCGGAACCTCCGTCGGAATTCGGCGTGTTTTCTTGTAGTGGTATCGTTTTAAGTTTCGGCACACGGATTAAAGAAACAATTAATTTTGTACATTTCCTATAAAAAAACAATATTACCTATACACTTAACCATATTTCAACCAATAGAAAAATAAATTTTGCATAAAATTAATAAATTTTGCATTGAAAATCGAAAACAACACTTATTTTGTAACGAAAAAAATTCTCTAAAATGACACTTAATATGAAACGGAGGAAGTAATTAGTTTGTTTTCCTCTACATTTTACAAAGAAGGAAAAGAGAAAAATATCGAAAGAAAAGAGAAAATATCGAAAGTATATTTTACAAAGGAGAAACTAGTTATGTTGGTATTACGTACGTGGTCGTCTTAAAATAAGTACAAGGCATGATCAGATCAAAAATTTGTGATGTTTGTTTTGATTCAAAGAACACAAATACTAAATCATTTCATCTGTTATATTTTGTGTTGTTTCTTCTCAACTTCAAAACTACTATTTATACAAATAGAAAAGGTATCTATTTTTCTAAAATACTCCCTCTATTTTTATTTGTAAGTTGTTTTAGTTAAAAGTTGAATATTAAGAAAATTTTTACTTTAAAAAAAATAGCATTTAGTACATAAATTCAACCAATAATAAAAAGGTATGAATTATTTGATTAATCACACAACATGTAATAAATGTAAAATGTATTTTAGATTATGTAAATATCTTATATTGTGAAACAAACATTTTTTGCTAAAACTGTTTACGTATCAAAACAGATGGAGTACATAGAACACCAATAATATTAGAGACAAAATGAAACACCAATAATATTTGAGAATAGTAGAAGATTGCTGCAAATGCAGAAAAATGATAACATCCTTAATCAATGATGACTGATACATTATTATTCGAATATTTTTGAAATGTCTGTTGAAAACTTTGTTTAGATTATCTTTTCAACCTTTGTTTAGATTATGTATATGTTAATTTGGTGTTTTCTGATCATGACAGTTGTGTGTTTCAAAGTTAATTCGTTAATGAGTTTCTTTAGTTAACTCAGACTAATTATTTAAGGTTCAGAGCTCGATGTTCAAAAAACCTTAAATATTGTCCTTTCGTTAGCACAGCCGTCCAATAAATGGAATTTAATTATATAAATTAAATCATAGAAACATCCAAGTTCTTACGGTAATTAAGTTCTTTTTAGAACATGAGGTAAGTGTTCAAAAAAAAAAAACAGAAGAACATGAGGTAAGTTGTTGAGATTTTCAATTGAATCGTTGTTGGTTATGTAGAATATACTATATGAAAAGGGTAATTTAAAAATTATTATAACTAGATGGGTCCATAAATATACTTTTGTCCGAAAAAAATTGAATATCCAGAATCAAGAATGTTGACAGTGGGCAGAGAGAAAGCTAGACAAGGCTTTAGAGCCTATAGACAACTAATAGGTGCGAATGCTAATGCATGCGATGTTTTTTCATGCAGACGTTATAAAGTCAAAATGCTCAGTTTCTGGAGTCTTTTTTTTTTTTTTTTTTTTTTTTTTTTTTTTGAAAAAGGGCTTGTTTCTGGAGTTTCTTAACAGACAGTTTTATGCGTGAATTGATATTTGAAAGCATCGTTTAATTTTTTTAGTTTACAGAAACCGTAGAACTAAAAACATTTCCAATGTAAAACTCCATTTTTTCCTCCAAAATGGGATAAAAGTAAAAATTGATTAAAATTACTACAACCCTACTTCATTTTCCAGTCTATAAGGGAGTGATGAACAAACAAAAAATAGATTACTCCATTTATTAAGTAAATTATAGAGTGAGATATGAAGTTAGATTGAAGCATTTTTTACTCCATATTCACTTTTATTCCATTTTAGAAGAAAAAATTGAGTGGAAATGGATATGTCCTAACACATGTCAACACTTAAATAATACAATGTGTAGATTAAAAATAATTAGTTCTACTCATGCTTCTAAAATTACAATTTGTTTCGTTATGATTATAATGATAACGCGTTAATACACTTTAGCGACTGGCTACATAGAACGTGTGTATGTTTCATTTCACATGGTTGTGCAAATTTACTTGCTTGTCTGTCCATGTAAGGATTGAAGAAATTTACCTATTTTTTCTTTTAATATGATCTGTCAACGTCATTCTGTTGAGGAGTAAATCATAATAAAGTATTTATGACATAATCATTTAAGTTTCTTCTTCTGTATTCTCTCTACATACATGCATATATATTCACACATATCTACTATGCTAGGTATTGATATGACTGATCACATTCTGTGGATCTTTATGGTGGGAGTATTGTTTAGTATTTGTGGAAATTTTATGAACTTTATGTTTTTTTTTATTTCTTCACCAGAACAATCATTTTTGCATAGTGCTAATGTTTTCTAGAACTAACAGTGCTAATGTTTATGTACAAAGATAAGAAAACCAATTAATATTTGTGTTTTTGTGTTAAGCAGTGTCTTAATTAATTGTATGGGAGTATCGGAGTATATTTTAAACTTATCGTATGATCTACCTCGACAACCCATGCACCTTTATTGATCTTCTTGATTATTGTTCCAGTGCTCTCTCTCGCGTTCCAAAATTATTAGTATTGAATGAAGAATGTCGTAAGATATTCTCAAGTAAGATGCATATTGATAATAGAGAGAGAAGATATTGTTTTACAAATGATTATTTAACGTTTAATTTTGAAATATTTTGAAATGAATGTAAATTTATAAGAAAATTAATGTTTCTATAATGAATGTATCTTCGTCTGAGTTTTTATCTAATGGTTTACATAGATATGTTGAATATAAGATGTTCTACACTCCCTTGACCTAAAAGTAAATCAAGCTTAACTGCTTAAGTCCCCCGCCATGTATATATATACTCCCTCCGTTTCATAATATAAGTAGTTTTGGCTAAAGCGCGAAGATTAAAAAAATTATTATGTTTTTAAAAAGTATTTTATAATAAATAGGTTAGATATAATTTAACTAATAAAAAATAAGTCTATTTAATTTGATTGGTCACACTGTATTCAATAAATGTAAAAGTTACCTAGAAATACGAAAACTACTTACATTTTAAAACAAAAAAATTTCCCTAAACCTACTTACAATATGAAACGGAGGGAGTATTTGAGTTCAAAAAGTTCTGAACCGAAATTATATTATCTTTGGGCCAGTGACAAGAGCTGGTTGTCCTCCTAAATATTTATTCCAAGTTTTTTTGGCGGTTCCATTTTCTTACTTTGACTCTTGTAAAAAGAATTTCTATTTTAGAGTTTGTAAAATTCTAAATTTGAAGTTTCAAGGTATTATTTTCCAAAAACAAAATTTCAAACCGAACTTCAAAATTATATATATTTTACACTGTGGTCCTTATATTTGTTATAACTAATATAAATCCAAAAAAAATTATAAATAACTAGAACATATGTAAAAATATTACAGTAATATTAATTAAGAAAATCTTACATCAAATATATAAAATTATAAATATAAATACATAATTAAATATTAAACTACAAAAAATACCACATTATTCCATAAAATTATTTCCGTCATGCTCCATCTTTGGGTACACAAAAATTTTGGACAATATTTTAGAAATTTTGAAGGTTCCGGAGAAAATTTACTAGGCTATTAGTGTTGTTGTAATATTTATGTTTTTCTAATAATTATGTCTTCATGTATCTTATTTAAGAGTTTTTTTATTAAGTTTCTTTTATAATATTCTTGTTTTCTAATTATAGTCTTGAAATATTATAAATCTTATTTTATTTTTTTTCTTTAATTTTATGTGTAAAATGTGAATTCATAAAAACAAATTTTAAATATTTATGATTTATAAAAAATTAAGAATTAAAACGATAAATGAGAAAATACTTAAGAATCATAAATGTGATGTGTAATTAATTATAAGGATTAAAATGCAAATAAAAAGATGAAACTTCAAATTTGAAGTTTTGAAGTTTCATTCCTCAAAACTCTAAATTTGAAGTTTTGAATTTCTCTTTTGGAGAACAGAAAACTCTATATTTTAAGTTATAGAGTTTCTTTTAGAGATGCTCTGAGGTTGCTAATTCTTTGTATTTAACGATTTCTTCTATGTTTAATTTACAAAAGACTTTGACATAGATAGTTTGCAATTATGTGCCATTCAATATTAAGGTAAATTCCGCCGGTATTAATATAATACTGTCTCCTTCCTTTTGACATCATTTATATACTACTGTATATGAAAGTGAAAACTCCCGACAAAAGAAAATTAAGAGTAAAGACTAAATGCACCATAACATAAAAACAATATTCAATGTACAATGTTATTTCTTTATGTTTATTTTCTGTCCAACCCTTCTCTCTCTTGCGTCCCTTTCCAATGCACTTACAAAATTAAATATAGTTTCCAATTTGCTCTCCAACCATAGAGTCTCATTTCGGGTATAAATAACCTCATCCAGACACAAAGCATCAATATTTGAAGATATCATAATACACTCAAAAGCATATCAATATTTGGTTAAACGGAGAATGAGTCCGGTGGCTTCAACAAGGTGGTGTCCGACCACGGAGCAACTGATGATCCTGGAAGAAATGTACCGGACCGGTATACGGACTCCTAATGCGGTGCAGATACAACAGATCACAGCTCACTTAGCTTTGTATGGACGTATTGAGGGCAAAAACGTGTTTTACTGGTTTCAGAACCATAAGGCAAGAGATAGACAGAAGCTGAGGAAGAAACTCGCTAAGCAACTTCACCAACAACAACTACAACAAATTAAACTCAAACCAATATCGATGGTATCTGACATCATCGATCATCACAATCCTTACTACCATAATCACCATCGTCCGTATGATCATATGTCTTTCGCTTGCTGCTCTCAGCCTCCTCCCGTTTGTCTTTCTTATCAGGTACTCCTTCCGTTTCGGATTACTTGGCGTTTTTAGATTAAGAAAACATTTAATTTTGTATATTTAATAGATAAAAACATCATTATCAATACATCAAACCACATTTCAACCAATTAAAAATAGATTAAAATATAAAATCAATAAATTTTGTATTGAAATTATAAAACAACACTTATTTTAAAACAAAAATTTTACCATTCAACGACAAGTAATCTGAAACGGAGGGTATATGTAATATATAAATAGTATAATGTTTTGAGGTTACACGTTTTACTTATAAAGTTATATTGGATAAATGATTATGACCAAAACTGGCCTTATATGGATATAAACAACAAACAATCTCAGCCTCCACTCTGGTTTGTAACTAATTTATATATACAGTTTTTATTTATAACCGGAGAACTGTAAACTGACTCGAAGCTTTATAATATGATATCATACGTTTGTTTGCTACTTAAACAGTTTAGATAGAAAGCCGAAATGAGGAATGTTAACTTGTTAGCATGTTTGATAACACGTTTTTTGTTTCCCTGCCCTGGTTTTTAAATTTGTGATATATGATGCTAATTTTTAGATTGCCATTTTGGAAAATATAGGGAATTGGAGTAGAAGTTCAAAGCAAAGTGGTGAATGAATATTATTACAACAAAAGTGGACCTGAAGATATGTTGATGCAAAAACCAATCACGGGCCAAAACTCATCGTACGATCGAGATTGGATGATGATGATGGATATGGGTCCACGACCATCATATTCCTCATCATCACCAATTCCATGTTGCAACATGATGATGAACAGTCCAAAGATACCACCAAAAACCCTTGAACTCTTCCCAATCTCATCCATCAACTCCAAACAAGACAGTTCCAAACTCTAAAGATAACATTTACAAAAGAGATCCTGCAGGTGTTTCACTCATGTATCATATATTATGTGTGTCAAAGTACGAAAACACGTGTACTTGAGGGGTAAATTTTTAGCCGTTATTAGTTGAGTTAATGAAATGTTTAATAGGTACATCTCTCTCTCTTTCTCTCTGCAGTAGAATTAATAGGAAGTTTTAATAATTTATAAATATTTAATTTTACAAGATGTTTGATGGTGGTTGTGTATTCGTTGTAAAATTAAATATCATGGTTTCTGTAATTGCATGCATGTATGCACGTGTAGGCTATATTGTCTTTAGGACTAGACAGTGCGAAAAACCTCATTTGTCTAATGTGTAACCTGGCCATACCCTTTATTTTGATGTGGTCACCGTCCTTTTGATGTGTACTATGATTCTTCCTTTTTGTTTTTTTTTTTATTTCCCACTATCTATCCTACACTAAAGGGTAATACTCTCGATGCTTAGCTATGTCACATCCTTAAGAAAAAACAGGCAATCAGCTATCTCTATTTTACCATGTCCTACCATCTTTATGCGAAACAGATTAAATTTGGATCATTGTGGGCCGCTAAAAGTTTCTTAATGGCCCATATCAATCTCACGTAATCCTAATGTTCGTTCCAAACAATTATCGTCTTGACACTTCTACTTTGTCTTCTCGGTACTAAACACAACCAGTTAATTACTAAACTAAATCCCTTCAAATTCTTTAAGGATTCCACCTTTTTTTGTCAAAAAGGATTCCACCTTCATTATATTAGCCGACTGCAAATTCCCAATAGCTTATGCAAGACCTACTTCCATAATAAAGAGCCTTCGAAGAAGATAAATTGATACAAAGCTTACGAAGAGACCCTACATACAACTTTACATTCTCTTCAGTCCTAAAGCAGGACCACATTTCAATATTGATTTAATTTATGAACTCGGGTTCAAAGGTATGCTCCGGATTTTGACATTTTCCCTCTTAGTAATGATTATATTATCATCCTTAGATTGTTTTCTTTGTTAATTCAGGCCACGAAGTCCGTTAAAATTAATATGAGAGGTTTACGAACTTCCTGAACAATCTATTTACTTATCAAATCAGAGAAATTGATAGGGAGGAAGAAAATGTGCGGATTATTGCACCCATCATATGACTACACCCCGATTATCATCAGATTCGTGCTTCATTGGAGCCGTTGATTATCTCATACGAAAATACAAGTATGTCTTTCCTGCTTACTATATCTATTGACATGGTCTCTTTTGTTTGTTTATCATTTTTTCCCAACTATTAGACTCTACACAGTTCTTCCTATACAAAAAGGGGAATACCCTCAATGCTCAGCTATGTCACGTTCTTTAAAAATATCAGCCAATCAGCTATCTCAATTTTACCACGTCCTATTATCTATTGATTTGGTATCTTTTTTTTTATCAATTTTTTCTAACTATTAGACTCTACAGAGTTCTTATATACAATTTACAAGATGTGGTGTTATGTACTTTGCCGTATCACGACACACATGCATTAGTCTATATAGTTCAGTTGATTTCCACTGTGAGCAATAATTATTTCATTCTTTCGTTTTTGAGTGCCCCTTGGTTTATTATCTAATGGTAAACTTTGCTCTCATTTGTTTTTCAGCAACACCAAATGGAGGTTTATGGATGGTGTTGGTAAACTTTGCTCTCATTTGTTTTTCAGCAACACCAAATGGAGGTTTATGGATGGTGTGCTCCTAGATCGGTTGTCGTTCAGGAGGGTATACGTAATATGCAGGTTTTGGAGCAACTAATGGCGTATCTTTATGGTGACCTCGCCATTACAAGAGCTCTTGGAGACTTTTCAGTGAAAAGGTACTCACCAGCCTCTGATCTCAGATCCGGATATTTTGCAGCTGGTTCTAACTGAGGAAGATGAGTAATTGATTATGCAATGGGACGTGATGACAAGCCAGTATGCTGCTACATACACCATGCCAATGCTCAGGAGACACGGTGACCCAAGAAGATGTGTGATGGTACTTGGAAGGGAAGCATTAAGGCTTGAGTCGTCGAACAATGTTATAGTGGTGGTCATTCTGCTTTACGCTGTCATTACCAACTCATCATAGGAGAAGAATACAATTATGTTTGTTATTAATATCGATCCTGGTTGGTTACAAGTGATTAGTTTTGTGTATGTGTTTGGTTGAGGTTCCATTGTTTATTTTGGTGGAGAGCTTTTGGTAAAGTTTGTACGATCTTATTTATAGTTGAATACAGACACTATTGGTTTCTGTCTTTTTGGTAAAACAGCTTCTCAGACGTGAGATCAATGTATTGTTTTACTATATCCATATTGTATTTTGGAGATTTCTTTTAGATAATTCACTATGGTTTTAAACTATGTTTATATGTTATTTTTGAATCAGAAAGAAGTAGCTCAAAGGTTTGAGGGAGCAAGGTCTCTGGATCTGCATCCTACAAAACAATGGTAATTTTAAGCATTCCGTAGTTCTCTTATGCAGCTTAGTTGTAGTGGCTGAAAGAAAAACTTTGACCACTTGGTATCCTTAATTGTGTGGAGTAGCACCATGTTCGTTGTTATATAGCTTTACCTTTATTTTCTGCTACTTAGGACTGGAACTGATATCACATTATTTTGCAGGTTTCTAGCAAGTTTCTATTTTGGAACTTTGTGTATTTGGAACTGCGGGACACCTGTGGGTGAATAATTTTATTTTGTTTATCTGTTTTCATATGCACATGGTAACCAAACGTGCAATTGAAATATTATTTTCTTGAGGTTTCACGGACTTCTCATAGATTTGTAGGATGCCTTATTCTAATTTGAATCTAGCTTGATAATCCTCAGGTGATTGCTAAGTCTTTCGAGGTGACCGAATTACCAAGTATCTCATCTTTCTTTCTTCTGGTTTAGTAAAAATGTTTTAGTTTTATTTCTTTTATGCTGTATGTTTTATTTTTTCTTTGATATCACATGCCAAATAGAGTTTAACATGCAGAAGTAATGGTCACATTTTCAATTTTTGTAGGATTCTGATAAATAGTAAATTAGTAAGGATAAGAGCTTTTGTTTGTGAGACTTCTTTTGTCTGAACCGACGACATGAAAATGGTTTCAAGAACAAAAAGAACCAATCAAATACTCATAAAACAAGAGAAAACAGAGAAAGTGGATATTTGTTGCTACATTTTAGGAGATTTCCCAATCCCAAGTACACACCACAAAAGAATCATCCTCAAAAAAATTAGATGGAGACGGGATTTAGTCATCGGTGGTTCTAAGCGGTTGGGTAAGAAGAATTTGTATTGAGATTAAGCTAAAGTGTTATTCGGCGCAAGATGATTTAAAATATCTAATATTCTTAAGAATTGTAGGTTCATATAAATCTAAATCACTTTCTTTTTATCCTCAGTTTCTATCTACAGATCATATCATTTTTATTTCAGCTATATTTGAAGATAAAAGTAAGAAGAAAGGTTACATACACTATAATCCCTACAAAGAATAATTTTTTTCTGTATGCTTCATTATGGTCTTTTAGAAAAAGCTATTTTCTTCAGTTTTGAATATGGTTTGCAATAATGTAATTAATTATCCTTTACATATATATATTGTCAGTTAAAATGTTGTATTCAAAATTTCAAATTCATTTTATTTAACTAGAATAATAGTAACATTTTATATAATAATATGCGTGTAGTAATGGGGACCAGCCTCTTGGTTTACTTAAAAGAAACATATAAATGCACAAGGCTCAAGAAACACAACAAATGAGTGTAATGAAAAAGATAGATAATTGTAGTGATACCATTAACCAAAACGAAAATTCGTGAAATGACCAAATTTGAAAAATAAATTAAGTGTAGAATATTGATTTTGACGTCATATATTATCTAACAATTGTACTTCATCTACATCGGTTTTATCTCTGGCTCTTACAAATTGCCGGTAACTTAAAGATGTAGAGATGATGTCGACAAAATAAAATATGACCCATAATTACCGCAAACTGTTACCAGCTGAAGGAAGATAACACATTCACGTCACATACATAATATCCACAAATATTTCACTAGTTCTATTTCATATCGCCAAAATACTATGATATTAATTCTAACTGAACTCCTAAATTTAGATACTAAACTTTATCCCAACCTCACACTGGCCCTTAAACACTAAACCCTAAACTCTAATCAATAAATCATATACCCAGGAACCATAAATCCAAATATAACTCAAATATAATGGATCAAAATAAATAACATAATATATACTGGTGAACATTTCACTGGTTCTATTTCATATCACCAAAATTGTATAGGATACCAATTATATCTCAACCTATAAATATTGATACTAAACATTTGACTAATCCCACTGTAACCTCTAAATACTAAATCATAAACCCTAATCAGTAAATCCTAAACCCAAATATAAACCTAAATATAAACCAAAACTTGAATGGAACAAAATAAATAGCATACTATATATTGGTGAAATTATGAAATGTCTATGATTGCATGGAAGTAATTAATGTTGACCCCAACCATACTCCTCATCTTCTAAATACTAAACCCTAATCACTAAGCTTTAAATCCAATTATCAAAATCTTAGAAAACACATAATATTTACCACATACTTACTCATATAGTATGCAACTTATGTTAGTGTAAAAAAGAATGTAAATTATTTCATCTATCTCGCCACATCTATTGAAACTCTATTATTCACCATAACCTTCCCAATATTCACTAATAAAAAGCAGCCTTTACAGACATGTGTGAATATCAAAGGGTGTGACTAACGAAGAGACACATATAACTTTGCCACAATAATTATTATTAAAAACAAAAAATTTGCTTGCAAGTTTTCCCGATTATTCACGAGGACAATATGGCTATTTTTTTATTAAAAAAAGCGGTATATCGGTGAGTTAGGACATTTAGATAGGCAGTGAATTATTAATTGTTTGAAGATTATAGAGTGCAATTTCCCTTAACCAAAAACTCTCTAGCTGTTCATATAGATAGAAAATTATTGGAAAAAATGACAACTTGCAAATTTGGTAAAAATATCTACATTTTCGTAGTCGTCCCCCTTTAATCTGCTTTAGGTCTTCTTTTTCAAGGAAACATGCTTTGATTTTATGATATCAAATCCACAGAAGCAATGCTTTGAATTAAGATATCGGATCTAAAATTATATTATTCGTTTGTTATGTATGAGTTGAGCTTTCGTTGTGAAGAGTAGAAGTTTTATTGGGTAAGGAAGATGTCTAAGTTTTTTTTTTTTTTTTTTTTTTATAACTCTGGTATCTAGGCAGCCACAGTCCCAACTATCCCCCCGTAGGGGGTCCAGCGCCCCAGCGGAAGGGATGTTAAATCCGCTGTGGCCGGGGCTCGAAGTCGTGATGGCGGGCACCTCAGCCGAGGTTCCTTTACCACCAGACCACGAGACCCGGTTGAAGATGTCTAAGTTACATTAAGCATGTAAGATCAATCACTTGATCATTTGGTGATTCAATGATCAGAGAATACACCATCATCCACTAATATCCAAAATATGTAATACTGATCTAAAACAGAGTAATTGATACGCATGGGTTGGCTTAAAAATCAAGTGTGATATAGTCAAATAAATTGTTACTAGAGTTTGACAGCGCATATATTCCATTCAATCTTCAAAGTCAAAGGACTTGAACCAAAACCAGAGAGTATAGCAACAACATAACTAAAGACATCAATAGATGCTATAAGGCTAGCACCACAACAAAAGCGAAAGAAAGAAAGCTGGGAAGCCAACTCTATAAAGAAACCGCGACAACAAGGATTTGAGATCCATGATGATAGACCTACAGCATTGCTTGGTTCGTGATAGCAGGAGCTAACATTTATACTCGTCTCTTTCTTTCTTTTCTCAACCAACTTTCTTAATCTCTTTTCAATACTAAACTTGATGTTAATGTTATGTTTTTTTTTAACGCTTGATAATTGTGCTATTACAACTATGAGAAATATTACAGACGATTCTACAGCCGACAATTCTACCTGCCGTATGAGAATTCACGTCTGACTGCATCACCTGAGCCGTCCTATCGGATCCACGCTTGACAGTATTCCTTGCGCCATGTTGTAGATCTCTTGTAAGCATTTTCTCTTTTAATTCATATAATTTCGCCTTCTCCGGAAATTGAAACTCAGATCTCATGGTGTAGAAACATTAATGAACCCTTGGTTAAACCACTGGACCAGGGGGCTTCCACAAAATAAAAAGGGTGCAACACGAGGACTTGCCGGGAGGTCACCCATCCTAGTACTATTCTCGCCCAAACACGCTTAACCGCAGAGTTCCCCTGTTCTAAAAATCGGCTGCCTAGCCGCCTAGGCGCTACGCGTCACTCTTCCGCCCCGATTTATGCCAAATCGGCTAAAAAATCGAATATCCGATTTTTTCTGCATATACCGCTTAAATGACCGCCTAATCACCTAGGCGGCCGCCTAATCTATTTTATTATTATTATTATTATTTTATTTTTTTTTTTAAAAAATAATAATTTTATTTGTTTATTTGATCTAAAATTTTATAAACATCATTTATATTCATAATTTTGATGAAAATTACACTATATTAAGTTTATATATTATATTTGTGTGTTTTATACAATCTTAAACATGAAAATGTATTAATGTTATACACAATTAAAGATTAACATGTTTTATAACATAGTAAATCATCTAAAAATTATGTCCCGCATGATTTCCGATTAATTTCCGATCTTCTCTTTAGGCGCTAGGCCCAACCCGACTGTCCGACTAGTGCCTAGCGCGTTCCCGAACAGGGCGGAGTTATGATGGGATCTTGTTAATGTTATGTTTTGTTAGTGTTTTTCAATCAACTAGGATAAGACCCGCGCCTTGCGCGGGATTAAGTTATTATTTTTATTATATTTTGGAGAATGAAACAATAGTTTGGCTTCATTTGGATTACGGGTGTTCAACCCGGATATCGGGTTAGTTTCGGTTCGGTTCGGTTTTTTTCGGTATTTGGTTAGTAAAATATAACTACTATTCTAAATCAATATTTACTTTGACTTTAGTCTTTCACATACTTTTGAAAGATTTCAACTGGACGACTAAATTGATCAGCCAATCTTGTTGCTTTAAATCATTAGTGTTTATATATATATATTATTTAGTTTGAATATTTATTAAATAAAAATTCATATGCGTTATATTTTATGATCATTTGTAACTTATTATAACAAAAAAA
>NC_027750.1:16206390-16220634 GCF_000695525.1 Brassica oleracea var. oleracea | reverse complement strand
AAAAAATCTAAATTTTATTTTTATAGCTAATTTGATTGTTTAATTTATTTTAATAATATAAAATTAAACAAAAAATGATGGAGGAGATATACATTGTTATCAAATCTTTATTATTAAACTCATTAATTGTCATATATATATTAGTCATTTATGGTAATTCCGTAGGTTTTATTTAAGGAAAGAAAATATCATATCATATCATTATATCATATAGTTTGACCAACTTATGTATCTAACAACATATAAAAATCGAATGTGGACCTACTTATTTTTCAATTGAATGTAATTGACTACCTAATTGAGTGCCACCTATGCATTGGGGCCTCTTTTAATTAATACAAAATTGAGGTTACATCTTTTCAAATGATCCTCAATTAATATATAAGGGATTAGAAATATCTCAATAAATGTTTACTCGCGTTTATTTATTTTTCTTTATAATTACATCACACCTTACCAAAGACAAAAAGCGATGGTCCACGTCAGCGATCCGAAAAGAAAAAACACATATCTAACAGCCGTTGATTTAGATATATAATCTCATCCATCCAACGGACATAGTCGTCTTACGTCAGCGATCCTCGTGAATAAATCTTATCCAATAGAATGTGTTTGTTCTTCCTTCTTAATATCTCCACACGCTTCAGAGTTCCTTCATCCCAAAACCTAAATCTCGTCTTCGTTTCCGAGAAAATCAAAGAAAAAGAGAGAGAGACTCACGATGGCACCAAAGGCAGGAAAGAAACCAGCAGAGAAGAAACCCGCCGCCGCAGAGAAGCCAGTGGAGGAAGAGAAGGTAGCGGAGAAAGCACCAGCTGAGAAGAAGCCCAAGGCCGGAAAGAAGCTACCTAAGGAAGCCATCGGCGCGACCGACAAGAAGAAGAAGCGCAGCAAGAAGAACATCGAGACGTACAAGATATACATCTTCAAGGTTCTTAAGCAAGTCCACCCAGACATCGGAATCTCGAGTAAGGCCATGGGGATCATGAACAGCTTCATCAACGACATCTTCGAGAAGCTTGCTCAGGAAGCGTCGAAACTCGCAAGGTACAACAAGAAGCCGACCATTACTTCTCGCGAGATCCAGACAGCTGTTAGACTTGTTCTTCCTGGTGAGCTTGCTAAGCACGCCGTGTCTGAAGGAACCAAGGCTGTGACTAAGTTTACTAGCTCTTGAATGAAATCACTTGTTAGGATTCTAGATCTGAGCGCTTTTGGGTTTGTCTTTTGGTATGGATTATGCTCATCTTAGCTTTATGATTTGGTGACTGTGTAAGAACATATGGAATGATTAATCGTCTCTTTCTGTTTAACTCTCATTCTTCGAATTAGTTTAACCTGAAATTAATCTCATTTAGCCTATTTTTAAACTAGATGTGATCTTCTAGGGAGAGACAGTTGCTAAACTTGTACTAAAATATCATTCAACCATAATCCAAACGCAAAAGCTAACGAGAGAGAGTTTGAATTGGATGTTCTTTATTGGTTCACTTGTAAGACTCATATTAGTATTTAATTAAACCTCACCTGACAACAAGAATATAAATAGTTAATGCATCACTAACTTGAGAGGTTAATCACCGACTTTTGTTAAACTATTGCCACATACTTGCGTTTTGATTAAGTCAAAGCCACAAACTTTACTGGAATTGAAAACTACCACCTGTTTGCTACACTCATCATCATTGTAAAATCTAATGACTCGACAATTCCCAACCATTCAGTGTCCTCTACACTATCATTACACAACACCTTCAAACTGAAACTAGTTTTGAGGTGGACATTTCTCGGTCGTTGGTTAGTTAGGTGATGATCATCAATAAAACCCACTCCCTACCATTTTATAATTTTAATTAAGCAACACCACAACCTTATAATAATTTCTGATTGTATTGATATATTTCGTTACATATATTATTTTTGGACGAAGAGATGGCAAAACTGTAATTCAAAGAGGAGTTCACTAAACGTGCAAGCGTCCTCTCTCCCACTCTTCTTTGTCACACACGCAGAAATCGCATCCTTCTTTTGCTCCTCTTCCTTAAGGCAAATCTCATTCAGATCGTCTCATCTGCAAAGAAAAATAAATATTTAATTTGGTTAGTTTCTCCTCGAAATTTGGATGTGCTGTCGTTTCCAATGGAGCCAATTCTTAGGAAAATCTCAGCGGCGCCTTGGCCGGTTCTTGTACAAGCCGCCACGTGGACATTGCTTATAATGCTGACGGTGGGTTTTGCGTCTTTCGCACCAGAGATGGCGTTTGTGTCTACATTGTCATCTTCCTCAAATCTCTGCGACGGAGGAAATGGGTTGGTGAGGATTCCAATTGATTTACCGGGAGAGATGGTGTGCGTGCCGTCTGAAACAGTTAAGCGATCAGCTTTCGACCTTTTCGTGCCGACGATATTCGCAGGAGTTATGGTCGTTGCATCAGTCTCTCTAATCCGATCGTGTTTTGGGATGGAAACCCACATATAACGTGACTCTTTTGATAGCTCGTTTAAATTATTGCGTTTCTAGCTTAATCCAATGTAGAAACTAGTGTCTCGAGTCACTACCTTAATACACTCTTTTTTTTTTTTTTGACAACCTCTACCTAAATATTTTTTTCAACATACAATCTATAAATGTATGTTTTGGAATCGAAATACGTATGATTCTTGGATCATAATTTGTGCATCTTGCATATCTAGAAATATATTTCTATATCCAATCTTCAAACAACAAGGGTCCTTAGCTCAGTGGTAGAGCAATTGACTGCAGATCAATAGGTCACCGGTTCGAATCCGGTAGGGCCCTTACTTTTTCCTTATTTTTCAAAGTTATACTGCCATTTGATTATCTGATTATGATCTAACGGTTTATGCATCGTTTGCAAGGTTTTATCCTGGATTGATGATGTGGCGTGCGGTCCTTAATTTGTGGTTTTTCTTAAAACATCTGAAATTTCAGACTCTCTAGAAGTTTGCCGCCGAACAAAACAACTTAAAATTTTAGCTTCGCGGTTCAATTTCACAGTACTGTAAAACGAAATTTTTGGATTTTTCTTTCTGTTAGAAGTTAGAAGAACTATGTTGCTGATAAACAAACTTCGACAATGCAATTCAAGTCAAACACAACATCACAGTGATAATAATGCTAAGTAACTTGGGACAGGGAAGAGCGAAAATTAGTTTTATTTTACTAATTTTCACAAACCCTAGACAGTAAATTCCATATTTTCTCTTTATAAACTCAACAAAACTGATAAATTTAAGCAAAATAAATTTCTGGGCATCAGCAACAATTCCAATTCATTCTTATTATGCCATTTCATGAAGATAGCCGTATCATCGTAATCAGGTTTATAAAGATTTAATAAAAACTTGAATTCTATCAGCGAAATAAAGAGATCTGATTAATCATATTTCCATTAACCGATAAAGAGAAGAACTTCGTTACAACACTTCTTGACCGCAAGACTTAATAGTAGCAACACAACACAACAAATCGAAAACGATTCAACCACCGAATCCGTAGAGAGTACGTCCTTGTCTCTTCAAAGCATAAACCACATCCATTGCCGTCACCGTCTTCCTCCTCGCGTGCTCGGTGTAAGTGACGGCGTCTCTGATCACATTCTCGAGAAAGATCTTCAGGACTCCTCTCGTTTCTTCGTAGATCAAACCGCTGATTCGCTTAACGCCTCCTCTGCGAGCAAGACGCCTGATCGCAGGCTTGGTAATTCCTTGGATGTTGTCTCTCAGAACCTTCCTGTGTCTCTTCGCTCCTCCTTTTCCCAATCCCTTTCCTCCCTTTCCTCTTCCTGACATTTTTCTTTGGAAACTTTCTCTAGAATATATAACTAAGTATTAGATTCAGATTGTGAATCGTAGGAAGCAGAGATGTAGATATTTATAAAAAGAGACTACTAAATCGTAGCCGTTCGATTATGTTTTCATTGTACGGCTGAGGATGGCGATCCGGGACTAATGAATCGACGGTTGGAAATTGCTTCTTAAGGTAAGACAAGGATTGTGCTTTTCATTTGCTGGATTGTTCTGGTTTGGAGCATTTTATTGGACCAGTAAGTTAACCGGACCGGTTCTGAATGTGTTTATTGGGTTTGTTCGAACCGAAAACAAAACCTAGTCGTGAGCTCAGAGCAAAAAAAAACTTGTTTCTTTTATTTCTTTTTCCAACTTAAAAGACTCCATTGATTATTTGACCAGAAAAAAATAATAAAAAATTTAGCCAAATTTCTTCTTGGTTATCCAATTCAATACCAACCTTGACAGTTTCAAAATATTAAAAATTTGCTAGCAAATGAATCTGTTTCCGCTCTCTACAATTTCATTGATACCTTGAAATGTATTACACCTTCACTTGACAAGTCGACGAACAACATACTGCTTCCCCTCCCATCTTTTTCTTCTCTTTAGGAATGGAAATGCATGCATCCCCGCATCTAGTTATATTTTTCACAATGCCCTATGAGCGAGCACAATGATATATTCATGTACAAAATATTATAGCAAAATAAAAAGTGCCAGTTGTTAATCGAATGAATCAATAAATTTTACTTTTTTGACTATAATGTTTCTAGGTTTGGAGAGCTGTTGAGATGAAATTGCACCACATGCCAGCCTTTTTCTTTATCACTCTCAAATTATATAGTAACGACAAAGATCAGCACAGGTTTACAGTAAAAGTGAAAAAAGTCCCGGAGACTATGATTTATATAGTTTATGTAATTAGAGTATTTTCGAGTAATCTTAGGTAGTTTTAATTTTAAAAAGCCCAACCAAATTATATATCTCTTCTATTAAAAGAGAAGTCATGACTTAGTTCATGTGTGATTTTTTAATTTGGACCACCCCTTAGAAAATTATTAAAATCAACTTTTATATAAATATTTAAATTATTTGAATTATTCTAAGACAAACAAATCAAATAGATATTCATATATTTACTTTAAAAATATTTTTTAATAAAATCTTTTCATATTTTTTATTTACAATATAAATATAAAAAAATATATATTTACATATTTAATTTTTTTATTAAAATATTTTTTTTAAATAATTAAATAATCTCGTGTTTATTTAACATAAATGTATATTCATTTTTCACTTAAACAAAACTTTTAAATATTTAGTTAATATCGTGTTTATTTTAAAATTAAATTTATATTTCATTTTAACTAAAACAAACTTTTAAAATATCGAATTAATTTTCTAATTATAACTAAATACATGTACAGTTTTGTATTAATCTGCGATATTAATTTAATATAATATTTTTCAATAAATCTTTGATCTTCACCAGTAAAAAATTTCAATTTGGAATTTTGTATCAAATGATTTAAAATATGAAAATTTAAAACAAATAAATTTAATTATTGTACGTGAACTATAAAATTATTGTGTTTTAAAATGTTATATTAAACAATTAATAATATGGTAAATATTACAATTAATCATGTAAAACAAATAATTATGTGTGTAAAAATAAAATAATTACCCGCACGGTTGTGCGGATCAAAATCTAATTCCGTATATGATTATTTTCGATAAGTACCTAGTGCATACCATATCTAATGGGTGTTCGGGTAATTCTTGGTTTTTAAGAGACATGTCCAAACCGATGTAAACCTAGTCAGAACTGAACGAAATCCAATAAAAAAAATACTGAATGAAGTATATAACATTAATACCAAAAATTTCAAAATCCAAAAAAATGTTTCGAATCTAAAAGAATGTCCAAATGCATATGCACATAGTCATGTGCCTCTATTTCCTCCAAACTTCGCCAAGTTTATTTTTTTGTTTCCTATCAACAACGAAAGATAAAGTAAACCACAGTTTTTTCAAAAGATACCCAAAAAATTTTGAATTCATAATTTTTAAACCAAGCATAAACAAACATTTAATAAATACGGTAACCTAATAAAATTTAGATTAAACTATATCTGTTTTCGTTCAGACTTAGGTTATGATTTTTTGCTTACTTCTGGTTTTCTTGATAAGAGTTGATAAAAAATATTTGATGTAGGAAACAGCCTACGCCATATGGTGGGCTTAAATATTTAGCTGGATTATATAGTGATGCACATAAGTATTTAGAATATTTCTAAATATTTTATTGTTTATTAATTAAATTAAATTTAGATAATTATTTTTATTATTTTAGAGTGTTATAGCTTTCTTATATATAGTTTTTTAATCTTAAGTTTGTGTTGAGTTTTTTAATTTGATTAAATTTTATTTTGTTCTTTGTTTTCGGTAGATCTATAGAGATCTCAATAGATTTGAGAAAACATTAATCTTAAACCATGATTAACCCAAGGTTCTTAGAGCGGGATTCTTAGCGGAAGTTAAGAAACAGTTTCTTAACTTCCGCTAAGAACCTTATCCTAAGAACCCCGGATTAATCATGCTCTTAGGTACTTAAATACCAAATAAGATTCTTGTATTGTCGTACCTTCAGTTACATAGATTAATATCAGAACTGGCACTTTGGTTTCTTAATCAAAGTTTGATTTTGTTTCTCTGATTACTATGTTGCTCAGACGTTATTATCCTACAGATGAATATCCCTGGAAGGAAGATTTGTACAAAAAGTACAAAAAAATTATTGGTCCTCCACTATATGATCAATATGGTGAAGACATGATAATTATGAAACCAGACATTGCATATTCGGCAAAGATCCGTTCAAAACAACAAAAACGCACAATGTCCCAATAAATTTAATATTTTGATTAGTTATATTAAATTTAGATAATTATCTTTATTGTTTTAATGTTTTATGTTTTTTATATATATTCTTTTACTGTTAAGTTTGTACCGATTTTTATCATTTGATTAATAAAAGTTAAAAAATTTCTATTTGTTTTTTGTTTTGGTAGATCTATAAAGATCTCAACGAATTTGAGAAAACATTGATTTTATGCATTCAGAGATTAAATAAGATCTTTATATTAGTGTACTTTCCGCTGCATCATATAGTCTGCTTGATTTGTTCGCCGATATTCTCACAACACATAGTACTTTTAACGCCTAATTACGTAACCTAATTAGTAGTCAGAAATGTCAGTTGATTGTCTACTCTTCTCATCTCCACCTAAAGACTATTTTCAGCCACCTAATCGCGTTTAAGCAAAACCCCATGAAAGCTACTTACCAATTAAAAATCTAATTAACTATCTTAAATTCTTAATCACATCTTAAATCTCTCTTTTTATTGGACAAACATTACGCATATCTACTTCTGACCACCATTTATTCATCTTAGGTTGAGACTATCTATATATTTTAGAATTGCATTTTCGGGAAGTCTTATTTAAAAATTCATCATAAGTGTTCAATTCCGACATTTCTTAAATAAAGTATTTGGATATTTGAAAAGTTATATGTGGCAGATTTCAAAATATATTTATTTTCATGTAGATGCCCCTGCCTACGTACATAGAAAATATTCCTGATATAATCAAATGGATTCTTAATTTAAAGTATTTAGAAGAATCTTTCGGAATCTTATGTCACTTATTTTAACATTTATGATATGTCATCTGTTATTAAGCCGTACAAGTTATAAAATCTAAGTGATATGATTCTCTGATACGCTCTTGCTTGTGCTAACAAGACAAGTATTTCTCTGCTACTCAACGAACAGGATGAGTTGTATACGTTTATAAAATTGCATGTTGTGTGAAAAGAAACATATACTTTATGAGCTTAGAACAAAATCATCGGACGAATATCATTTTCTTAAAATTCAAGTTATACAATATTAGTTTGCTGTGTTAATTTATTTCTGTGTATATTAAAGTTGAACACTATTTATTATCATCCTTTATACAAATTATCTAATAATTTTCAGATAAATACAATTATATAATGCTACTTCTCGGAAACTCATATATGTTGTAAGCTGAACTGTCGATTCTCCATGTATAATTGTCTAACATGTAAGTTTTCTGTTGAACGATGATGTATACAACAACAAAAAAGTCTACTCTTAGTTTGTAGTATTTAACGTATCCGATCAAATAGATTATTTTATTATGAGACTTTTTGATTTGGTTTTACTAATTTGCGAATTTCAAAAACTGCAATATATATATGTGAGTCTGTTTTTTTTGTTGTTTTAAACATTAAACTCACCTCATATGACATCAAGATCCATCAAACAATTTTTTGGCAAAGAGACTTGATGTTTGTTTCCATATACTTAACTTCAGATCCCAGCAAATCTAAAACTGTTATATATTAACGTTTTATTTTCACAGTTTTTTTTTCCACTGTTTTTAAAGTAAAGAATATCACTTACTTGATAAGTAAATAAATCGTTAATACCTTTCAGAATTTGTATGTGTTAATATAATGGAAGCGCCAAAAAGTAGTATTACTTCGCACAGACGTTATGAATCCACTTGTCTTAGTTTACTAATTTTGTTTATGAGATACGATATACTCTTTTGTACTATAAATTAACTTCTTGCAGCAGCTTAAAAATCTGACTTTATAATTACTACAGCGCCTTTTCTGGTTGTAACCTACGTTACGTTATAATCACTACAGTACATTCAGTCTAGTAGGTTTTTTTGTTATTCTAAACAAAACCCATTTCATACTTTGATTTCTTCAGTGTTGGAATATTAAAAGATATCTAAGGTTTATCAGAAGAGCGACTATTCGTAGGCTTTGCGAATTACCTTTGAGTTGATACTAATTAATAAACACTCGGTAAGAGAATATTATTATTTTTGGTAAAAAAAGTGTTAAATTGGCCATTGTAGAGATAGTCTAAGGTCCTTAAGAGAATATTATTATTTGTGACTTCTTGCAGTACCATGATCATGATATTTCTAATTATGAGTTTTAGGAGAAAATTAGGTTACTCTACATGTTTTAGGAAATACAACTCTACAAATGTGAATATATTTGTAGGAAAAGAGTGATTATGAATCATTTTCCGAGTGGTCTCCAATCTAACACTAAAACACCATTTTAGTTTAGTTTTACACTAAAATTTTTCTAACCCAACACTAAAAATAATGATATTTTAATTATGATTTTTCAGAGGAAATTAGGTTATTTTGCATGTTTTAGGAAATACAACTCTATAAATGTGTATATATTTGTAAGAAAAGAGTGATTATGTATCATTTTCGGATCGTCTCCAATCTAACAGTAAAACACCGTTTTAGTTTAGTTTCATTCTAATTTTTTCTAGTAAAGTTATAGTACTACATCAAAGTGCGATACATATTTACACCATTAAACATTATTCAGTTATTATATTAATAAAATATAAAATTAAATAAATATCTAAGATAAATACAATAAAAAGAAGTAAAATAAAATATATCTTATTATGATATACTTACATAATAATTATTTATTGAACATATTAAATTTTAATAGTAAATTTTAATTTTAAAATATAATGATAAAACTATTTTTAATTAGTGTAAAAATTAGTGTCGTCTTTGTCAGAAAAAAAATCTAAGGCCATGGTTGAAAATGAAAATAATTTAACAGTTTGAATTATAATCAATAATCTGTTTTTACATATAGAATATGACTGGTTAGCATTGTAAGAGTAAATAAAAGAGGTGGAAATTATTACTTTTATTTGCTAATCAAGTAGAATTGTTTTCTCTCTAAATTACTCTAGTTACTATCTAGCAAAACTAATTTTTTTCTTTTTTCCTCTCTTTACCATTTTATGTTTCTCCCTCATTTTCACTTTTACTATACTTTTCTTTTACTCTATAAATTACTGATCACAACCTTAGTGCTATGGATAGGAGATATCCAAATGAGTTAAAACGAAATCATCAAAGTGCCAACAAAATAGTTTAAAAAAAAAGTGCCACCAAATAGAAAAGAAAAAAAAAAATCGTAGGAAAAATAAATAGACGAGACATGAAAGTAAAAATAATTGTCGGTGGAAATAAAAAGAAGAGCAAAAAACAAATTGTCGAGTCTGACAAAGCTTGCATGCCGATCAATTATTTATTATTCATATTTTGTAATATATAAACTTCTCCATCTATCGTACACTCTATTTATTTAGTTTCTTTTTCTAATTATATTAATATTTTCCCCAAACCATACATCACCGTTTTATATTTTATTTTTGAATGATTATTTGTTGGCTTATTTGTGTAATAAACATAAAAAGGAAATTAGTTTTGTAGATAAAAGGTAAAGATAGGACTTATTCTATGGGTGAACCAATAGGATTGTGTTATTTCATATTCGATATCTTTTAAAAAAGAAAACAAAATATTATCAAATTATATTATTTTTTTAAAATTAAAAGGTAAAAAAAAATAAATAAAAAATAGTAGTAATTACAAAAAAAAATATTTTTAACGTCGTCGGCAAAACATTAAACCCTATATCCTAATCCCTAAACCCTAAATCCTAAACCATAAACCCTAAACCCTTAGGTAAACCTTAGACTCTAGGATAAATCTTAAACTCTAGGATAAATCTTAAACTCTAAATCAAAATCACTAAACACTAAAACACTCAGGGTTTAGGGTTTAGGGTTTAGGATTTAGGGTTTAGAGTTTTAAGGCTTAGTGTTTTTATTTAGAGTTTAGGATTTATCCAAGGGTTTAGGGTTTACCCAAGGGTTTAGAGTTTACCCAAGAGTTTAAGGTTTACCCAAGGGTTTAGGTTTATCCAAGGGTTTAGGGTTTAGGATTTAGGGTTAAGGGATTAGGATTTAGGGTTTAGTGTTTTGCTGACGACGTTAAAAAGATTTTTTTAATTCTTTTTTCTGTAGGTGCTATTTTTTTTAACTTTTTAATTTTAAAAACATAATATAACTTGATAATATTTTGTTTCTTTTTTTAAAAGATATCGAAATTGAAATAATGAAATCTTATTGGCTGGTGAATCTAAAAGTTCACCCTGGGATGTGAATCCAAGAATAACTCTAAAGATACTAAGAAGAAAAAGGAAATTTGACTTTTTTGGATATAATGCTACTTATGTTATCTGTTAACCCAAAATAATAACAGATGACCAAAAAAAAAATATAAATAAACCACGTCACGGTAGTCTAATGGTCTCCACTAGAGAAAAAATCGTCTCGTTGATCCAGATCAGGGATCGATTTTCTTCTAGTGCGAAATTATTAACTCCGCGTCTGGCTACAGTCAATTAATATGGGGTGAAATCGGCGATCTTTCGGGATATCTTTCGCGGATCAGGTGCTACTCAGATTCCATAAAATATCTCGATATCCGGATCATAAAAACAGAATAATAATATTAATAATAATATTAATAATAATAATAATAATAATAATAATAATAAATGTCATGATTCTTTTATTTGAGATACTTAACTACTAACATAGTGTTTCTATAGGGGTATCATCAGAATTTTTCAAGAGCAATATTTTTTTTGCAAAATAAGATCCTAACTAGATGATAATCCGCGCGCATGCGCGGAGTAAGTTCATATAATAATGTTTGCTAATTAAATAGTTTTAACATTTTGCAACACTACGGTCTTTAGCGATTGTAAAATGCGAATACAAATGTGGGTCTCTTAAATTTATCATCATTGTTGAAGAGTTAATGTATTACAACTCATTTTAATTATTTTTAAGGCTTCATATGTACAAAAAGAAATTAAGTTTTTCGGTTGACATAAATCACCAAAACTAAATAGACAACATCGATTGTATAATGACGAAAGAGGATTAGGTTGTCTGCTCTCGATTACATTCCTAAACCATTGAGGTCACCTAAAGTGAAACTCGACAAATAAGACCAGAGCCGTTGGTGCCGTAAGCTTAGAATTCAGTGCATGACCAACTGCAACCTCACCGAGTGGTGTATATTCCACCTTAGGAAACACCAAATAGTCTAGAACTAAGGCATTGTAATCTTGCAAGGGAGCCGTAGAGCAGCTCAAAAGGACATGTGACCATAGGCTCCAGCAATCCGTTGAACTACCAAACATCCCTCTGAAAGTCGGGTTGAGGTTTTGGCATGAACACACGATTCAGCTCGCTCTCCGGGAGAAAACAAAGTGAAGCTACTTGATAACACTGTAATTTGGTACTGCGAATGCTTCACCACGAAATGTGACCACCACTGAGACTCAAATCCCCTCCTTAACCAAGCGAAAGAGCTTGAACCTCCTCACGACTGTCTATGAGAACCATAGAGCATTTTCTCCTAAGTGAAGCCTTCATGCAGTTACGAAGCTCCGTTTATCCAGAATGAAGCGCCATTGTTCCAATCTCCCGCAAGGCCATAGACGATCCTTTACGGCTATAGAAACCGCAACAGCACGCGACTCGTGAGCCCATCCAGCTTACATACGTCCGCCTTTTGGATCTCCGGTTACGTTGTTGAGACAATGAGGCCTCAACGTTCATTTCGCGGGGTTAGGGATGTCAGAGCCTTCCAAAAGCGGTAAGCAAGCTCCACACGCCCAATCACGCGCCCCTCTCCTTTCAAATCCGAGACACCAAGGTCCATATCTACATAAAAGGGTGACACCAACGGAACCACCCACCTCCATCTCGTTGTTGAGAACCGACGAGTCAAGCTTGAAAACTACTGTTGGAGCCTACCAACAAACCCTAAAAGCCTACCTTTTCCAATGGTTCTTCTTCACACAGCTTGCCTGAGTTCCAGAGGTTCGCCTTCCTTCAACCAGTCTCGTCTCCGCTGCGGTCAGATTCAAGACAAGGGCCTCCGTCGAATTCCAGAAACACTGTGCATATCACCAGGAAGAGAGAGAACTACCATGAGAGCAAAAGAAAACATAGGAGTAGGGGAAAGGAAGCCTCCGGCTCCGGGAGTGGTCACCAGACATCGGGGGACGCCGCCAATCTAAGGTTTTCCATGCTTTTTTGTTGAGAGAGTTCTTGAGTTCTTTTTTTTTTTTTTTGATTTTTAATTATATGGTTTATACTGGGAGAAGTTAATTCTCTAAACTTCGTCTTTATTTTCTCTTCAACACATTTTTGATAATATCATAAATTACAATTTTATAATATTACGGCTAAAAAATTAAAAAATGAAGATTTTTAAAAGATATATTGAGTTCTATAAAAATTACAATATATGCACGACTAATTTTTATATTGCCAACTAGATCTGATCTGGTTATTTAATTTGCATGTTTTGTAAATAAAGAAAAAATGCAAAATGTATCTCATCAATAAAAGAGCTTTTTTTTTTCATTCGAGAAAACTCTTTTTGTTAGTAGTGTAACTCTTTTTGTTAGTAGTGTGCATCAAATTGATTACTCTTTATGTCACCAAATTAATAGACAAAAGATTTTGCTCTTTTTTTCACCCGAAAACATTAATTGAACAAAAAAAGAAGTGAAAAAGCATTTGATATAGGAGTATGGTCAAGTCTACATCGGGAAACAAAAGTCATCTAGCGCCACTTGGACTCCGACGAGAAAAAAACTTTCAAAGTGGGGGGCCTGTTGGCTTTTAGTATCATACTGACCTCCCATTTATAAGCTTTTAGTTCGAAATATTTATGTGCCCAATCACCTAAGATCATTTCCAACTAGTCTCTGTATTATTAAAAGAGAAGTACTCATTTTCAAATGTTCTCACTTCATTAATTAATTTTTTTTTTGATTATCTTTTTCAGTTACACTTATGAAATATCCTAAAATGAATAAAATTGCCTAATTTATTATTTGTCTTTTCAGTTACATTAATGAAATATACTTAAATGAATTTAAACTTCCTATTTTATTGTTTGTCTTTTTCAGTTATCTTAATGAAATATCCTTAAAATAAATTTAGACATTATTTCATTTAATCAACCAAAAAAACTCATGAGTTATCCTTACGTGCATAATTTTAATAATGAAGATTTTTCAAAACGTGCATCATTAAAATGTTACCTAAAACATGCAACACTAATATATAACATGCATCAATAAAATTAGAATTTGACTCACACAATTGTACGGATATTATTTTTAGTTGATTAAATTTAAAAATAATTATTTATTCAAAAAATATTTAAGAATGGTTATGTTTTTAAAAATTATATGGTATTATTTGCTCATAACTCATTTGTCATTTGATAAATTGTTAGAAAGAAAATTTTAGCATAATATAACTCAGTTGTCATTTGCTAAATTTATGGTTTTTATTTATATTTTTTATTATTTAATTATAATATTTTCATTTTATATTTGAAAGATAAATGAATTTTCTTTCAAACAATATTTTTGTAAATGTATTTTT